>NC_142109.1:37395000-37667500 GCF_056152115.1 Neolamprologus brichardi | reverse complement strand
TTTAGCCCCTGTGATGCTCGTGTGTGGTGACACTCCTCCTCCTCCTCAGGATGAAGAACACTGCTCTGCATGAAGCTGCAGCACTGGGGTCTGCAGGTGTGCCGTGTGCTGAGGTCCTGCTCAGGTGAGTCTGAGTGCTGCATTCAGTGTCTCTGTGTAAACACGGCCGCCTGCAGGTTTCAGAGCCAGAGTGAGACGGTTGGTGTGGCAACAGCGTGTCTGACTGACATTGAATGCAGCACAGTACCTGCAGTTGTTGCTCCTCCCACTCGTCATAATGACATCATCCTCTCTGTCCCTGGTTTCAGCTGTAAGGCCAACGTGAGGCGGAGGAACGCTGCGGGTCAGACGGCGTATGATGTGGCGGCGAGCTCAGGCTGCGGCAGCATGGCGTCTCTGCTGGCGGCTCAGACTGGACTGGACTTACTGGGCAAACTGGGAATCATGAACTGAAGATGAAGCTATTTTCTTCTGATTGGTCTGAACGTGAAAAACAAGTGACATCACTTCCTGTCAGCGCAGACATGCAGATTACAGATTTTTGACCCTTTCAGTGCGGCTGACCGGGTCTCTGAGGTTCTGTTGATGGTTCTGATGCAGGAATGGTTCTGTGGTCGTTTTCCTCTCAGCGCATCCTTCGATAGCATTGACCATAAAATCTAACAGGCTAACAGGCTAACAGGTTTTGGCGCATATATCTGGCTCCGCCTGGTTTCCTTCCTACCTATCAGACAGCTTTACTGTTAGGACTGACAGCTTCACCTCTAACGTCGCCCCCTGACCTGCGGGGTTCCACAGGGTTCAGTTTTGGGTCCATTATTATTTTCTTTCTTCATGCTTCCATTCGCTGCATTATTCAGTCATTTATCATTTCTATGCCGATGACATTCAGCTGCATGTGTCAGCCTGCTCAGCTGATTCGCTGTCCACCCTAGTCCAGTGCTTAACTCAGGTTTCTGATTGGCTTTCTAACAGCTGCCTTGTTTTAAACACAAACAGACCGAGACAACGATCGTGACTCATCCTGGACTACAGTCTGAAGTCAGTCAGGTTCAAATATCTGATTCTTCTCTGGGCTCGACTCGCATGTAAAATCTGTCTCCTGTTTCTTTCATTTAAGGAACATTTCTAAACTTCTTCTCAGCTGATCTGAAAAAGTGTTCGTGCGTTTGTGTCATTGTTTAGATGATTGTAACGTCCTGTTACCAGCTTGGACAGATCTTCTCTTTCTTGCCTCCAAGCTGTACAAAGTGTAGTGGCTGTTTCAGTTTAAACAAGCCTTCTGTTGATCGACGCCATTTTTTATTTACATTTAACCTTTTATATTGTTTATATTGTCTGTTTTATTACTGACGTTCTGTTTGTCTTAACCTTCGCGTACAGCGCTGTGTGACTGTCTACAAAAAGCGCTTCATAAATAAACTTTACTTACTTAGGTGTCGGGGTGTCTGCCAAGGTTCAAGTAATAAAATATTTCGGGATGAGACTGATTTAACAGCTCAGAGGCTCCGCCCATAAAACAGAAAAACCTGATCTCGTTTATGGTGCGCTGCTTCCTGTTCCTCCAAAATAAACTTCATGTCTCACCCCAAAACACCTGAAAGCAGCAAGTAAAGAGTTCACGGAGGTCAGAGGTCATCAGGATGTTCATTTTCTCACAGACTTTAATTCGATCAGACCTCAGGGCAGTCGCCCCCAGCTGGAAAACCTTTCTGTGCTGCTGCTGCCTGCAGGGGGCGCCCCAGCGCTTCAGACTGACCTTCATCAGGCACAAGGACAGTCCACACATCCTCCAGGTATGTTTCAGTCACAGCTTAGTGTCTGACAGTCTGACAAAGCTAACCCTGAACACCACCCATACAACATTTACCTGCACAGGTGACACTGCAGCATGATTCCACAACCACAGGCGTGAAACGGGCTGGTGTATTGGTGAAGTTTAGTCCTTGTCTAATGAGGGATTGCTGCGTTCTTGTGGTCCTGGACCTCAGGTGGTTCCTCGCCAGCGGGATCGTACCTGAGCTCCACATGTCCCTGTCAGCCTCAGCAGAGGGAGGGCGGAGCCTTCATCCCCGGGGTTGTGCCTTCATCCGGCCTGTGACCTGTCTGAAGCAGGCTGCTCTGGTTCATGGCCGGTCACTAACATAAGACTGAATGACTTCTTCACCTCTCGATGTCTGGAGTTTCTTCTGGTGACACAAACGTGGCTAAACGTGAAGAGACGGCTCTCTGACTGCCTCAGCTCGGACAGCCAGCGGGTGGAGGTTATCTACTGTTGATAAAAACTGCTCCATCAGCTGTGTGCACTACTGAGGTTTCTACTGCTGGAGGTTTCTTCCTGTTAAAGGGGAGTTTTTCCTTCCCACTGTCACCAAAGTGCTGCTCATAGGGGGTCATATGATTGTTGGGTTTGGTTATTATTAACTAGTTACACTGCATCAACAACATACACAAAGGCAAATAGCCTGCACACAGTCACGTGTCAGAGTTAGTGTCCAGAAATCTGTTTCCTGCAGCTCCCCCTGCTGGTGGTTCTGGAAATAATAATAAATGCCAAACAAAGTGCCTTGTAATTAATATGAATGTGACATGTATGCACATCCTCCAGTGAGGAAAAGCCTCTTTAAGTAAAATGGATTTAAAGGTAAACTGATTATTTTACTTCACATTAAGATGCCAAATTAGATTTAGATTATCTTCTGACTGACGTGCAGTGTGCCGGCTCAGATCGGACGATGAAAGCATGAATTCACTTCAGTAATTCTTAGTTTGAAATATGTTTGCGCACACGTATAAATGCTGGTAAAACCAGGAGCTCGTCGTGGATTACAGGAGAGGAGGCCACACCCCCATCCACATCGAAGGAGCAGAAGTGCAGTCAGCTGATTCAGATTCCTGGGCATCAACATCAGCGAGGATCTGAGCTGGTCGCACCATGTTGGCGTCATCACAAGAGCAGCAAGACAGCGGCTCTTCTTCCTGCGGCGCCTGAGAAGATTCAGCATGAACCCCAGAATACTGACAACCTATCGATGCACCATTGACCACTCTGACTGGCTGCATCGCCACCTGGTACGGCAGCTGTAACGCTCTGCACCGCGGCGCTCTGCAGAGGGCGGTGAGATCAGCGCATCACCAGGACTGAACGTGCAGCCGTGCAGGATCTTTAGACTGCATGAGACTCCAGCAGGCGGCTCAGGAGCATCCAGACCTGCACTAAAAGATGCAAGGACAGTTTTTACCCACAAGCCATCAGGCTTTTGAACTGCTGACACTATACACACCATTACACTCACTACGGTTACAGGACTCACTTCACTTACGTGCTCACTGCACAAGTTTTGCACAGCCTGTAAAAACCAACTTGTCATAAATATTTAATACTTTTCTCTTTTTCATTATTGTTTCTGCCATTTTCTGCACCTTTCTATACGCTCATGTAAAGCTGAGGAGCACGAGCCAAAGAATTGCATTATGGGTAAATGTGGCTGCTCTGTTTATCTGTACACGACAATAACACGTGAAACTTGGTGCTCTGCTAATGTCTGCGTGCACACCGCGTGGCGAGAGAGCACACAGAGTAACAGTTCCTGCCTGTCCTGCTCGCTCCCAGCGGCGTGCTGATGGCAGACCGCAGCGAGTGGTTAGGATGGAGGGCGATCGAGTGTAAAGGAGGCGAGAGAGCAGGCGGAGCTTCAGCACTTTGGTTTTAATACAGAAACACAAACAGCAGCACACACAGTCCCAGATGTTCCTCACAGCACCGACAGCTGCACACCTGCCTCAGACGCAGGTCAGCTGGGGGCGGGGCTCAGCGCCGCAGTCGCAGAAAGAAGGCGTGGCGGCACTCTGCGCTGTCCACGGGGTAATATTTATCATAAAAGTCCAGGATGTACTCCTCGGCCTTGAAACCGAACTTCTGGTACAGCAGCATGGCGGGGTTGCTGGCCGACACGTGCAGCGTCACGTCCTTCCCCATACACGTCTGAAACACGCACAAACAAACACGTTAGGGTGGTCGCAGCGGCACGGACGCCCCTGACCCGCCCACCTGCAGTCGCACCTGGATCAGGTGGTAAATCATGAAGGTCCCGATGCCGGCCCGCCTCCACTCGGGGTGGACGAGCAGGAAGGAGATGTAGGCCTCGTTGTACTTCACGTCCGGCACCATGAAGCCGAAGCCCACCACCACCTTCTTGTAAAGGACGACCACGCTGAAGTCAGGGTACTGCAGGCACTCGGACAGATCCACACCTGTGGGAGGAGCAGACGGAGGTCTGAGCCACGGCCGGGCGGCGCCACGGGGCGTAACGGGCGAGCGTGCTACCTGGCCAGAAGCTGTCGTGACACATAGCGTTGACGGAGGGGATGTGGTTTGGACGGACGTAGCAGTAGTCGATGGGAGCGTCGGGTTCGGGTGCCCAGCCCGCCTCCTTCCTGTGCGGGTACGCCCGGATCTCGGCCAGCAGCCGGAGCTTCGGCGGGCGGCTCTCGAAGTCCCGCCTACACAAAAGAAAGATGGAGAACGCAGGTGTGGACCTCCATAGGGCTGCTCGATGTGACCATATAAAAACATCGTTTCATTTTACGCTTTTGTTTCGTGGTGTAAAATAAACTGTTTACAGCAACATTTGTTCATGTTCTGATGTCGCTGTAAGTTCTCTCTTTCTCTTATATTTAACCCTTTAAAGCCGGTCAGAGCAGCACGCTCCGTTTTGCGTAACTATTTTTAAATCCATGTAGAACCGGAACCACGTGAGCTAGTGCAATAAGTTTTTTTGCATATGAAACCGGAGGAGTTGTACTTTCATCTTATGCCATCAGCTCGTCCTCGGTCACAGTTTTTTTCCACATAAAGCTTTGCAAAAAGAAACAAAAACATAATATTCCAGAAACACGCTTTGCCGATCCGATCAGCTGTTTGTAACACTTCCCACATTGAAATAGACGTCAGCGCGAACAATCGCATGTCCGCCATTTCCTGCCCGAAACCGGAAGTGACGTCATTTTCGCGGAAAATTTAGTTTTTTACTTGTAGCCCTTAAAAGCCTATACTGGTGTTTTTATAAGTCATGTTTGACTTTATGCTTTTCTGAATACTTTCTGGGATGCTTAGAACTAGAATTGCACTGCTGGAAATAGTTTATTTTGATGCATATGCTGTTTTCTTTGCAAATTTGCATTATAATATTGTTTTGGTTTTTTTTTCTGCAGTATATAAAAATTGGTGTATCTCAAAAATAAAACTATGAAGACACTCAAAATAAATTTCCTGTTGTTGTAAACAATTTTTTGCAACTTTTTTGTATTTACAGTTTTGAGGGATAAGCCTCTTAAATTTCTCCAAGTAGAAATATATGTAAAAAAAACAAAAACGATTTTCTATTTTTTTGTAGTTTATTGCACTTTTTTGCAATTTATGTAATTACTATGCACTTAATGCAGACATATTATTAAAATATGGGCTGTAATGGTTGTATTGATGTATAGCAACTTTAAATGCTCCCAAAAATGGCTCCACAGCATGTAAACATATAAAGTAAGCTCTGGCGGACTTGGGTCTATGGTCGGTCTTAAAGGGTTAATATAACCACTACGGACGGACAAGCACCTGTTTTTATGCGTTGTCGTTAGCAACAACGACGGTAACAGCCTCGCGTGTCTGCTTGTTTATGTTCCACATAAACCTTTTACAATAAAGCTCAAGATCCTGTTGAGACTTTTCAAAATAAACTGAATCACATGAAAGAGCAGATTATTTACGGATGAGAAGCAAAAAAGTAAAAATAAAGCTTAGACTCAAACGTTAGAACAGGCTTTTCCCCGCAGCACGCCGTGTAATAAGTACAAAGAAAACGGCGCCGTTACAACTTATGTCTAAAAATGTGTCGTTTCATGCATCGTTGAAACACTCGACTCAGCTACATGACGCACAGCTGGAAACACTTCAAGCAAGTCGAGCTGCCCGAGAGTCACAGAAGTTACAGAAAATGTTACATTGTTGTGATTTATATCGTTATCGGACGATAGATGTTTTATATCAGGAGATGAGGTTTTGGTCGTATCGCACAGCCCTCGACCTCGCAGGAAGCTCAGAGGACTCCGCCCACAGGTGTGGCTCTGACCCGGAGGTTTACCTGATGTACGGTTTGAGGAGGCGGGAGGTGTACGGGCTCCTGACGGTCTGCTCCAGGCTTCCTTCAGCTCCCATCAGACGATGCCAGAAGGACACGGACGGCTGCTGGACGCCTCGCCTGCCGGAGACGCCGGTCTGTAAAACACGGACAGGTGAACGCTGCATCAGCTGCATGCGTCACGTGGACGGACAGGAAGTGCGTGCGTTACCTGGAAGCGATCGAGAATCCGCAGCTCCTGGCTGCTGGTACAGTACTTCCCTTTCACACCGCCGCCGATTTGTGCTCCCGCCTCCTGGGCGCCATAGATCCCTCCCACCAGGCTGAGGGTGGCGCTGACCACTCGGTCGATGTCCAGCAGGGGGTGCCTCCTCTGTCGTTTTATCTGGCGAACCAGCAACTTCCTGTGGAGGCGTTTAGCCTGCGGCGTGACGGCCAACGCGAGCGGGCAGGCGTCCAGCCTTCGCAGCAGCATCCTCTCCTCGTACAGACTGAGAGCGCCGTAGCGAGGGCTCTGGGCGTTGCCCGCAGCGCCGACAGCGTTCTCCGGATGAGTCGTCCTTCTGCGCTCAGGTCCTCCGCCACCGCCGCCTGCGGACAGCGGCGTGTCTTCGCTTTGTCCTACGGCTTCTTCAAAGTCGTGCTCACGGCCTTCGTCTTCCTCGCTCTCTGCTTCACGCTTGATGTGAGGCGGTGGTGGGCGGAGCTTCTTGCGGGTGCCCAGGTTGGCGCTGGCAGGTGGGATGTACTCGGTTCCCGGGTCGATCATCCCCTCCGCCTCCATCTCCTCGTCATCTGAGTCGGAGGAAGCAGAGCACGCCATCAGCGCTTACATCACATAAACCACATGACCTGCACCAATCAGGCGTTACCTCACCGTGGAACAACGCCTGTGGCGGCATGGCGTCAGGGATGAGGTCCGCCTCCGACAGCAGGCTGGGCGTCGCCGAATGCGAGGCTGGCGTTCCCGGGGCAGAAAAGTCAGGTGAAGGCGATGGCGTCGGGCTGGTGAGTGGCGTTCTGTCTGAGGAGCTGAGCGAAGAGAAGTCAATGACCTCGCCCTTCTCCAGGACCAGATCTGGGCGCCGCCCACCACCCGCACCACGACCTCCGCCCAGTTTGACAGGCGTGGAGGCGGCGCTACGGTCCGTGTATCCGCCCGCCGCCTCCTTCTGGGCCCGCCGGATTTCTTTGGCCTCCTGAGTGCGCGAGCGTTTCTCCTTCAGCTGCATGGCGTTCTCCACGGGGTTCCGCGCCCCGCGTTTGCGCAGACCCTCCACGGTGATAATCGGGTCCAGCACGGGTTTGGACGCTGTGGGTAAACGGCGTCCAAGGTCAGAGGTCAACAGACACGTCCAGTTAGGACCCAGCGTTCGATGGCGGCTTACCTTTAGTCTTTGTCACGGATTTGTCCACGTCTGGTCGCAGGGTCGGAGGTCGGTTGTGGACCAGCTTCCACCAGCCAGGCTCGCCGAACTCCTGCGCTCCGGAGCGGAAGAAGGCGGGGCTTCCGACCGACAGGCAGCCCGCTACCGTGCTCCACCAGGTGGACGTCTTCTTCCTGCAAAGAAGCGTGCAACAGGAACGTGAGCGGCGGCACGTTATCGATGGAGAGCAAACCTTTGTTGTCCGCCTGCGACGACCTCGAGCCCAGCAGGAAGTTCCAGTGTCGACCAATGAAAGCGCAGATGTCCTCTTTCCACCTGAAATAGCCCTGCCGGCCCGTCCCCTCCAGAGACAGGTTGTACATGGCCAACATCACCACCTGTCGCAGGAAGAAGCCGCCGTCAGCACGCCACGTATCTGAGGTGTGTGTCTGTGTGTGTGGGCGGGGCTAAAGTCCTACCTGCTGCCAGGTGAGCCTCATCCTCTCGAAGCTCTCCTTGCCGTCTTCGGAGCAGTCGGAGCAGACGAATTTGAAGAAGTTGTCTCCCTTCAGGTAGCTCGGCTGCTCGCCGCGGAGCTGAGCTGAGGACGCACAGGTACAGGTTAGGTGCTGCACACCTGCTGGGCGTCGCCTAGGTTACCACCAGTGCCTGCTCTCAGCTGATGAAGCTGCCTGTTTGGCTCCACCCACACCACATCAGACCTCACCTTTACTCTCATACCTGCTTACAGCAGGTCAGAGGTCACATTAGGGCTCATATCATGTGATTGTCCATCGCGTCATGTGACACAAACCGAGAGCACACTCACGCCGTGTTCTGGGCTAAACGGCGTTGGTGCACGCGTGAGGAGGAGCTCGTGCCTGAAGGTGGGGCCGTGTGGAGGAAGCTACCACGCACACAGGTGCAGATCTCTCAGAGTTCAGCGGGTACGACCGCTGATTCGCGCGACAGCTTTAACCCTTTAAGACCGACCATAGAACCAAGTCCACCAGAGCTTATATTATATGTTTACATGCTGTGGAGCCATTTTTGGGAGCATTTCAAGTTGCTATACATCAATACAACCATTACAGCCCAGATTTTAATAATATGTCTGCATTAAGTGCATAGTAATTACATAAATTGCAAAAAAGTGCAATAAACTACAAAAAAATTGAAAATCGTTTTTGTTTTTTTAACATATATTTCTAGTTAGAGAAATTTAAGAGGCTTATCCCTCAAAACTGTAAATACAAAAAAGTTGCACAAAATAGTTTCCCACCACAGGAAATTTATTTTGAGTGTCTTCATAGTTTTATTTTTGAAATACACCAATTTTTATACACTGCAGGAAAAACAAAAATAAATATTATAATGCAAATTTGCAAAAAAGCAGCATATGCATCAAAATAAACTATTTCCAGCAGTGCAATATGAGTCCTAAGCATCCCAGAAACCACACAGAAAGTCATAAAGTCAAACATAACTTTTAAAAACACCAGTATAGGCTCATGAGGCCCGAATGGTAAAAAACTACATTTCCGCAAAATAATGTCACTTCCGGTTTCGGGCAGGTCATGGCGGTGATGCGAAAGTTCACGCTGACGTCTGTTCCTACGTAGGAAGTGTTACAAACAGCTGATCGGATCGGCAAAGCGTGTTTCTGGAATATTATGTTTTTGTTGCTGCAAGTGCTTTTTATGCAGTTTTTGCAAAGTTATATGTGGAAGGAAACTGTGACCGAGGACAAGCTGATGGCATAAGATGTAAGTACAACTCCTCCGGTTTCATATGCAAAAACAATTATTGTGCTAGCTCACGTGGTTGCAGAGCTACCGGGATTTAAAAATAGTTATGCAAAACAGAGCGTGCCGCTCTGACCGGCTTTAAAGGGTTAACGAGCGCCATGTGAGACAGACCGGCCGGCACGCGGTGGGAGCGTCTGGATCACTTTTGTTCCCGCCGTAACGCTCCCAGCATATCATCCTACCCCGTAGCTACGACTGAGGTGTCGCCGGGAACCCACAGACTTGATTGCGTTGGGTTGTTATAGCAACAAGGCCGAGCATCCTGTGACATCACTTGTGCGCGACATGAACGAGAACAAAGCAGAACGCCGAGGCGATGGCGTGCCTCCTGCTCGGTCCGCTGCGTTTTGTCAGACTCGCTCTCGTGACTCACAGAATGACACACCTGACCAGCCAATCGGTGGCGTGCGGTCTGCTGATGTCACATTTTCAGATTGCTCGGCAGCAGGTAGCGCCACCTACTGGTCACGTCAGAAACGGAGCGCTGCGATTGGCCAGCTCACCTGCGGGGATCCACTTGTGGCAGCGGTCGCAGTAGAAGGACATGTCCTCGCAGGCCCACCCCCCGTCGGTGTCCTCACCCACGTCACTGGTCAGGGAGTCGCCGCTCTGGTCATGTGACAGGTCCACAGAGCCCTGGTCCTCCGACTCAACGATCAGCAGCGTCTCGCCCTCCACCTCCCCCTCCTCCAGACCGTCCGACGCCGACGTGCAGGCTGCCTCGTCCTCCCCTCCCACCAGCTGCTCGCCACTGCTGTCCATCGTCCTGCTTCAGGTACGGCACACCTGGGCAGGTGACCGCTGCGATCTACACAAGAGCAGAAACATTACAGGTGACCCAGTCGTAAGGAGGCTCGGGGACGCGATAGCGTAGCTCCACGAGAGTGTTTACCTTTTCTCAGGTGTCCTGTGGGTGGAGCCTGACCTCCCTGCGGCGTCTCTCCTCCTCCAGCTGTCGGGTCAGCAGCCGCTGCTCCTCCAGCATCCGCAGGTTCTCTTTCCTGCGCTCGAGCCGTTCCAGATCCCTGACCACGCCCTCACGCAGGCGCTGCACGACAAACACAAAGACCACTCATCGTTGATCAAGCTCTGGGGACATGTGAGCCCCGCCCTCATGAATCTCACTCATTAATCCGTCAGGGCTCCGCCCCCCAGCACCTGTACGCAGTCCGGTCTGCTTTCTGTCCCTTGCAACAGAACCCTCAAAGGTGGAGTCTCTCCCACAGGAGCTTCACTTCAACACACAAACTTCAACCTTTGACCTTTTTGACTTGTGTTGTGAAGCATTCTTGGGTTTCTTGTAAGGCGCTGGAGAAAGTGATTATTATTGATCACTGAAACAGGTGTCACAGGTGAGATGCTCATGGTGCGAACACCTTAAACCCAGGTGTGTGATTTTCTGTTTCTTTGCTAACAGCAGGACTCGTGACCTCACAGAGGTCACACGACAGAAAACGCACCTCCAAAATAAAGGCACACCTGTAAGCGTGACCCCACTGCAGTTCTGTCAGTCACGTGTTCTGCACTCACCTGAGCTAAAGTTAACTCAGATAACGCCTGATTAGCTAACTGAGCCATAAATGTAAGGACTCATTGTTTACCTGCCATCTGAGTCTTTTATTTTGAAAAGCGTTGGAGGAAGCTGTTTTTGGCTGCTGTTTATCGTCATTATCGTGTTTATTTATTATTACTCTTTTAACGTCTGTGTGACGTCACCTGTGTCCGTTCAATTGAGTTTAACCACCACCTGTGCTTTAGCGTTAGCCTCGTTAGCCCCCGTGACCCGCTCCGGCACACGCAGGCTAGATGTTAGCTCGGCTTACCCCAGCCCGGCTCGCCCCAGCCCGGCTTACCTCTCTGTCCCAGGCCTGCTTCAGGTGCACCGCAGCCACGGTGCTCACGGTCAGAACCACGGACACTCCCAGGACCACCTTAGAGACCGTGGACATCACGCTGTCTCAGCTCCGGCTAACGGCGGCTAAAGGCAGCTAGCGGCGGCTAAGGTCTTCTTCTTCTACGCTCACCTGAGCTGCACCGCCCCCACCGGCCGGAGTGTGTGACACACACGCAGACTCGCGTCAAAGAACCAAAGAAAAAAAGCCAAAAATGTTCGTTTGTTTCTATTTTAGGTGAGAACCAGCACCTCACCTGTCCTCCCTGTGTCACACTCGCAAGGTGTGTTAGTGTGTTGTGAAGTATCTCCTGTCTCCTTCCCTCCTGCTGAGGACTTAGGAAAAGAGAAGTGGAACGACCTCACACTCTCTCTCCTTGACGGTGTGAGGATGTTGAAACTACAACGAGCAGACGGACTACAAACGGGGGAGTGATGAGGGTTGAATTGGGAATCAGGGGGGACTCAGGTTTGAAAAGGTGGTCGACTGGCTAGGATGTCATGAACGGAAAGGAGTGGAGAAGAACGGGGTTGTTTAAGAGGATTTAAAGAGCTAAGTGCAGTCTAAGTAACACCAGAGGGTGGCAGCAATGCAACTTCGATGGATGCAAGTGTAACAGGGTCATAAATCACATTGTTATAATTACACAAAATGTGTCCTAAACCCCCAAACTGTTCCTTTTATACCTGACTTTTAGGACCTCCAAGCCTGTAGTTATGTTCATTATCAGTTAGAGCCCCTCCTCATTCTTTTCTTCTTCTTCTTTGGTGCAATCCTATAAATACAGTGTACCCCTTTTGCCTCTCCCCTTTTCTACAATTCCCCTGTGGGAGAGGTGGGTGTCATTTCTTTCCAACACTTTAAAACACACATATAATGCATATTTAGCCACCCTGATGTTTCTGATTGTGATTTTAGTTCAATTATTGTCATTATTAAGCCTGTTTTTGTTAGATGTTATAAGTGTGTAGTATGTGTGTATCATACATGTGTTTTAGGCGCCATAAATGCTAGCATGAATGTATACTCCTTGCTAGCTTGGATGTTGAGCTAACCCTCTTCCCCACTGTTTGTATTTGGTCGTAGGAGCTGGAGCGGGCAAATTATTTACTTGGAGGTCTTTCTTTCTTTTACCTTTTTTATCAGACACAGCGCAGAATCACACCGGTTACACAAGCTGCCGTTAAACTGGAGGAAGAAGAAGAAGACTACAAGCGCGCATCGTACTCTGTCTCAGCGTGTTCTGTTGTTTGGTGGAGGTCATATGAACGAGAACAGCCTGTGTAAATATCCTGCACCACAGAGGCGGGAATCTTAAAGCCGGAGGAACATTTAGGGTCTGATTTCCTGCCGTCACAGAGACAAACAGAGTCTGTGCTGACAGCTGTGAGCAGCAGCACTTTATGCACGTGTTTGTTTCACTGCCAGGAGAGAATCTTAAACGTCGCCTCAAACACACAGTTTACCTGATGGTTTGGTTCACGTAGGTTTCCACAGGTGAGCCACCTGCTGCTCCTTGGCAGGTGAGGCGCAGTATTCCAGTGTTGGTCTAAGGAGCTTGGAAAGAAAAGCGTCTGGACTTCTTTAAGTTGCTTGAAGAAGTTTCACCTTCATCCGAGAAGCTTCTTCAGTTCTAAGGTAAAATGGTGGAGAGTCCCAGATATAAACCTAGTGTGAGTTTCCCCCCACAGAGGGACAAAAGGACCCCCTGATGATCCTCTAATCGCCTGAGCCAAGGTGTGGAACTGGGTGTGGGTCACAATCAGCCAGAGTTTCAGGTGAGCTCATTGTGAAACCTGGCCCCACCTTATCATGTGAATTCCTGAGGTCAGATGTCCCAGGATGTGAGTGGGCGTTCAGGCGTCTGGGGAGGGAACTCAAAACTGGATTCCAGATGGCAGACACAGAGAAGTGGAATGAAAATCAGACATGATTCCAAACATTTTTTGGAAGATCTGAAAACTGCTGTTCACAAACGCTGTCCATCTAATCTGACTGAGCTGGAGCTGTTTCAAAGAAGAACGGGCAAAGATTTCAGTCTGTAGATGCAAAGCAAACAGACCCTAAAAGACTGGCAGCTGCAACTGCAGCAAAAGCTGGTTCTACAAAGTGTTGACTCAGGAGCTGAATAATTACACACACCCCACTGTTCAGTTATTTATTTGTAAAAAATGTTTGGAGTCATGTATGATTTTCGTTCCACTTCTCACGTGTGCACCACTTTGTGTTGGTCTTTCACCTGGAATTCCAATAAAACTGATTCATGTTTGTGGCTGTAATGTGACCAAATGTGGGAAAGTTCAAGGGGGCTGAATACTTTTGCAGGCCACTGTATCTGTACCAGTGGCTGGGTGCTCTCCCTTTGAAAGAGCCAAGAGCCTTTCTTTCCACTTCTTCCATGCAAAGCTTGGCCACAATAGGTGACACTGAGCCCATGGCACGGCCATGTTTTTGTCTGTAGAAACCCTCGCTGTATTTGAAATATGTAGTGATAAGGCAGGGGGGTCATCAGGGGGTCCTTTGTCCCTCTGTGGGGGGAAACTCCTACAGAGCTTAAATCTGGGACTCTCCACCATTTGACCTTAGAACTGAAGAAGCTTCTCGGATGAAGGTGAAACTTCTTCAAGCAACTTAAGTCCAGACGCTTTTCTTTCCAAACTTCTTAGACTACGATGACCTGGATGACTGAGAACCTTCACAGACATTCTGATGTTGGAGGTGATGGTTACAGCAGCACTGAGCCGTACGTTCATTAAGTATGAATAGAAAAGCTGCTTCTTCTATTTATTACAGTAGAAACCAGCTCAGATTACAGAGAGAAAATGGTTTCAGTGACCGCTGCCCCCACCTGAGCTCTAACCTTTGAACCTCACTGCCACAAAATCAAAACGGTCACCTTCATCTCTGGAATATTTATTATTTTAATATTGTGCATCTATTAGTAGAAACATGGAAGCTGCACACATCCGTTCCCTCGGAGTTTAATGTGCTCCACAAACTGCACCCCGGACGGTTTGTCAGGCATACGTGTGATAGCACAGCTCCACAGCACCCCCTAGTGCCCGCCAGCCGCGGCTGCCCTCAGAACACCCGCTGAACCGTGACGGCTCGGAGTGAAACGGACTGATGTGATTGGTCAGAATCAGCCGGAGTTCAGCTAAATCTCAGCGCAGGCCACTGCCAGCACTAGCAGCCCAATATGAATAGTGATCGTTTATTAACCCTTTATCTGTCTGGGACACACGGCTGACCTTTGGCTCCGACACAGGTGCGCTAACCAGAAACATGTAATGAGACAGTGTGACGCGCAGCAACGTGTGAACTGCTGTGAGGGAAGCCTGTGATCACGGAGCTGAACCTGCTCAGGCTGCTGAACTACATATAAACTGTATACAAGGATCACAGCACGAACATGCAAACATGGAGGGAGCATGCTCATGCACAGCTCCTCCTCCTCGCCACGCCTCAAAAGCTGTGAAAGTGGTCACATGACCACACACTTATAACTTGAGCTGTCACACCTGAGGCCACCTTTATCTAACATTGCCACGTCCTCCTCCTGCCTGTGGGTGGAGGGAGGCCCAGATGCTTCACCTTGCATCCAACTCAGGGGGAGTCCCTGGTACGTGAGACTTAGTGAGGTCGTGACCTTTGAGGCGGTCCTGAGAGTCATTGACTCGACTGTCATGTGACTCTTTGGAGTGGAAATGGCAGTTTATTCCACCTCTGAGGTGGAGGCCTACACAACCAACCATCGGCAGCTGATTAACGCCCACTCACACCTCCACCTGTGAAACAACTGAATTCACCTCAGATCTTCTCACACCTGATTGGCCGATCAAGTCGGGCCAGTCATATCTGAGCATGCTCACCACGGGTATTATAGCTTTTACCGCTCAGCTGTAGAAGACGTCATCCACAGAGAGGTGAGGCAGGGTGGAGCGGGTGGAGACGAGTGTGACAGAGCAGCAGGAGTGAAACTGAAGGTTTGGAGGTGGAGGCAGATGGAGTAAAATCTAAACTTCATATTTAATGTTTAGGCGGCTCCGGTTTCAAAGCCCAACATCTGCAAACAGCTGTAAACATGAATGTGATTAAAATAACAACAGACTGGAATCAGCAGGTGGAGCTCGATCCATGACGCTCACTCAGCTGGTTCAGGTGCAGCAGGAGGGGAGGAGTCACAGTCTGTCCCAAAACATCGGCCGCATCCTCCTGAGGACCCGGCCTTCGTGGTCTATGTGCGCCGGGTCCTTCGAAGACCGAGAAGGTCAGAAGTGCGAGGCTGTGAAATGGGACGGTCGAGCCTTCAGATTAGCGTCACCGCTGTGTGGGTGGAGTTTAATAAACTCGACCGTCTGTTTAATCAGTTTTCTGTTCGACGTTATTCAGCTGTGTGAAAACCACCCGGGGGATTAATAAAGTTTAATCTAATCTAATAACTTTAATCTCAGCCAAACCGATTTACTCACGAACAAATAAAACACAGAAAAAAGCCCAACAATAACATTTTTAAGTTATCTGAGTGGCTTATATGTCATGTTAACCTGAGTAGTGAAAGAGCGGGGGTCTGAAAACGAAGCCGGGAGTCCGCTGCTCTCGGCGGGTTGAGTGACCATTGAACCCCCCAGCTATCGAGCTGGGGGGTAAGAGATGTCTCCGAAAACGTCGGCGCACTTTTGCAAATATGCGATATCTTGATAAACGAGCAGATATTTGATGTTCACACAGCTACTTTCTCGCCTGAAAATATGTTAAAAGTTTATTTTGTGGCCCAGAAAGATTAGTAAGAGTAATTTTAAAACTTAGTAGCGGCCGCCATTGTTGAAAACTGGAGTTTGGCTGGGCTATGAATTCTGGGATATGGTGGGCCACGAAGGACACACCCGACCCATCCTTCAAATTCGGGGAAATGAAGGACGCATTTGAAGGAGTCGACGAATTGGGACAGCCTTCGTCGCTGTGACGTAATCAGCCTTCAAACGCGGCCTCCGGAGGATGCAGCTGACGTTTTGGGACACAGCTGCAGAGACAACAGCTAAGGTCCACGGTCTGTTACCATGGTAACTGACTGAGTTTCAGTTAACCCTGAAAGTGTTTATGAGGCACGCTCGCTTCTCCTGCCTCAGGTGTGACAAACAGAGAGCACGAGAGCACGGATGAAATCAGTTTTATTGATCAGGAACATAAATAAGACGAAGGTGTCACTGTACACAAAACAAAGTCCAAATAAATAAGAGTCACAGCAATAAATTAAAGCAGGACGTGGACGACAGACTGCAGTTCGATGGCTATTTACACTCGTTTTTACACAGTTTGTCGCTCGCTTCACGCCTCGCTTCACGCCTCGCTTCACATTTTTCTTCTTCTTCACATTTCAGGAATTTTATTTTTTAAAAAAGAAAAAAACAAACAGCACGAAGCAGCGGCTCGCTTCCAGAAACCTTCGAGTCCCCTTTTTCCACACAAACAGTCCCGGGGCTCCCGCAGGCCGTGACCGCCGAAGCCCCCGAGCTCGCGTTTGGTTCTGCCGGGTCTGTGCGGCTCCGGTCGAACTTCAGCCTCTCCTTTCTGAAAATGATTCTACACCGGTGCCCTTACACAGACAGGAACAGGAAGCAGGTCGTTTCCTGCGAGCTGCCGAGCTGAACCTTGAGGATCAGGCTCGACTCCACCTTCAGGTTCATCTGCGTACAATCATGGGCGGAGCGGCGGGGAACATCAAACAGAACACGACACCCGGACACGAACGCTGCAGAGCTCCAGCATGCAGCCGCCCGCCGACGCCAGCGAGCCAGCGGCCGCAGCTTTCATAGTCCAGCTCCGTGTCCACGCACGCATGCACACACACACGCACACATGCACGCGCACACACCTAGCAAACAAAATCTGATGTAAACATTGTTTTAGAAAAAAAAGGAACAAAACAAAACACACCTGAGACTAGCTCCTCCCCATTCTGTCGCTAAGCACTTATGTTACTCTGCAGAAGCCACACCCCTTGACCTGTCTTTGTGATGATGTCACCACCAGCCAAGTCAGTTGCAACTTGATGTTTTCTACATCCCTCCACCGGGAGGCAGATCGGCACCACGACCACATGGAGCGTGAGCTACGAGCCTGCTCACCTCTGACAGCCGAACAATCAGGTGTAAATCAACTGGTTAAACCAGACCGCTGGTTAACCAGACCGCTGGTTTCACCACTGCGTCCCTGTGGCGCGGCCCTGCTAGCATCACATGCAAAACAGGGGAAAGTGCTAGCTTAACTAAACCATCACCTCTTCATCGTTGTGCGGTTTCAGACCATTTAGTCTTCATTTAACAGAATGCGAATCCCGGGCTAGCAGGCTAGCGCTGTGTTAGCCTGCGTGCTAACAATTAACAGTGCATCATTCCTATGTGTCTGAGTTGTGTGCTTGAAGCTAACAATGACTCAGCAGTTCTGTCCTGGTTCTAAACCAGCCGTTGGTGTGAACGAGAAGCTAGGAGTAAGTTCAACTTTACACAGCTTCATCCCTGCTAACGAGCTAATCAGGTGAGTTTTATTAACTGGAGCCAGAGCTAGGCTAACACTGCACTATCGGGACGACAAACTAAGTTATTAGCTTTAAAGACACGCGCTAACAGGACAAAGGGTCAGTATCTTTTTTCATGGACTGAAACATCCTGATTATTAGTCGCTTGCTCTAGCTAGCCGAGGGTTAGCTTCAGTCAGATAAACCCAGCTAATTAGCTAAAAACAGTCATTATAATATGATCATTAGCATGAAATAAACAGTGATTATTTGTTTGACGGACCAGCGGCACATCTAGAAAGCTGTGGCTCATTATTGGATGGAAGGAGCTCGTCGTACCGCGGCAGAGATGAAACCATCGATTCGCACCAGTCGGACTCTATCTAAAACTTTATTGATGCGCGTAGAGACCGAGACGGCGTGATTATTATTATATTTCTAAACTTTTGTACGAAAGTGAAAGAAAAAAAATGAACTGATTCTACAGTAGATGGATGGCGTTTTCATCAACGCCTGGAGAACCCTTTGTGATGTAGTCTGTTTATAAGGAGCTAGCACAGACGGACAGCACACACCTTCAGTACCTCGAGCTTCAGGTGTTCAGGTAAAAACATCCCGACGAAAAGCGCTGCTCTTCTTCATCTACCCGAAGTCGATCTACCTGCTGCTGAAAGTCATCACAAAGTTCATCCCACCTCTGGAAAGAGTTCAGATTGCTAAACCTACACAGACACAAACATCCCTGTTCCCTTTGTCAGGTGTTCATGATTTAAGGTAGTTCAGGTGAACTCAAACCAGAAAAGAAAGCATTGTTGCATGGAGTGTTGTAGTCCGACGGCGAGGAGCGGTCCAACTGAAGCCAGCAGGCGAGAGGAAGTTTAACGTGCTCGCTCGCCAGCACAATCCGGCAATGAATGACATCGTCCAAAGGTGCGACGGTTTAATCCAGACTGCACTCCCAACAGCATGCAGGTACAAAAACCAAAGAAACAAAAGCCCCACGCTCCAAGGTGATTCGCTGAACGTACTGGCATTCAGAGCCACAGGACGGAGGCGAGGACGGGCCAGCAGAGAAGAGGGATGCCGATGCGTCTGCGTAAGCGAGGTTTCTAACACTATGAGAACTGGCGGTTGGCGAGTTGTTTAACGCTCTGATTCTGGAGTACGGTGATGACGCAACAGGCGCTCACTATGCCGAGAAAAAAGACAGCGTCAGCATCAGCTTGGACCCCTGGAGGGGTCGGGTTCAGGTGACCCGTAGTGGGAAGTCAAGACACGAGTGCGAACAAAGAATCCAGCCCAGGCACAAGTTTTTAAAACCCACCCACCCAACCCAAGAAAAAGAACTTTTGGCTTTGTGGTTATGTACAGTGATTTCCTGTGGACACTATCTGATGTCCATTAAGGATCCACAGGCGTGCAGGACTGGATGTTGGCGACCCGGCGCCGGCATCAAAGGTCAGGGTCAAGTCTTCAGGCCAAGAGGGGGTGGAGCTAACCGTGAATCTACTGTACAAGTGTTTATGGGTGTAGTGATTTTCCAGTCAGCTTTATCTGTAACTGTTGTGTGGGTATGACCCTCTATTAGCTCCGCCCCCTTCCTCTAGCACCACCCCCAGCTACTGGTGCACTTCGTTGGCGATCAGACTGTCCTCCCCCGACTGGAAATCCGCCTCATTGATGCTGTTCCCTCCATTCAGCATCTCCTCATCCTGCGATGACCCTCGGTCCTCCTCGCTGCTCCCTCCGCCGGGCTCGTCCGAGTTGGGGTCCTGGAGGACCTGGGCGATGTACATCTGCTGCTGCTGCTGGAACATAAAAACAGGTCAACCACCAGGAAGAGACACGACCACAAAGAGAACTGTGACGTGATCAGATTTCTATAAAAACGTGTTGTTTGCTATCGTCTTGATGCTCAATCATCCAGGTGAGTAAATCTCCAAAAGTTGATTCTGATTGATTGTTGATTCTCAACAACCACTGATCAAAGACCATGGGTACCACTCACAGAGAGTTGGGGAATGGCAGGTTAGCCTTCTTAGACTGTGAGATTTCCATCAGTAATGGGGGACATCTAAACGCTGACGTGTACCGTAAACCTACATATACAGATCAGTATTTAAGGGGTCGACCAGTTTAAAAAACTGGTCGACCCCAAGGATCGGGTCCCCCGACACAAACAGAGTAACATAGTGTACGCTGTTAAGTGCAGGAGGATTGCCAGGATTTATACATCGAGGAAACCAAACAACCTCTGGCTACAACACAGAAGAGCGACCTCGTCAGGCCAGGACTCTGCAGTCTGTTTACACCTACAGGCCAGTGGACACTCTTTCAAGGATGAGGATGTAACATCCTGGACAGAGAGGAACGCTGGTTTGAGGGCGGAGTCAAGGAGGGAAAGACCATCTCTGAATGGAGGAGGGGGCCTAAGGGTACATCTGTCACCATCTTACAAGCTGTGATTGCAGCCATTCCCCAACTCTCTGTGAATGGGACTCATGGCCATTGATCAGTGGTTGTTGATCAATGGTCATGAGAATTTGCATAATTAAGATTAAGGAACTGACCTCCCAGCCCATTGTTCCTTCAGTGGGCTGGTTTCAGTCATTATGCAAATGTCCTGTTGATAAGATTGAAACCTGCAGTCAGCTGAGACTGAAGACGTCACCTGATGATGATGAAACTGAAATCTGAGAGTGAGATCTCTCACTGAAAACGTCCAGATGAACAGAATCAACCTTTGGAGTGTTGTTTGCTAGTTGTGATTCATTAAACTTGTGTATCTAAGCAAGTAAGGAACCATCGGTAACTTAGGTCCAAGGTTTTCTAGAGAACTAGAAAGAATGTTTTATTAGCTTATGGATAAAATCAAGAACTACAAATGTGTTCTCCCTTCAGTGCAATGATTGAGAGACAAGTTAAATAAGGTAAGAGCAGATCTTTGAATTCGAGCTGTACGGGAGGATCATCCAAAATTAGTCCAGGAAAGGCATTCTGATAAAATCTCACACCATCTCCTAGTTCGTCTCAGTTTTGGTTTGCTTTGCTGAGTCTGCCTTTCTGGGCCCACAGACTCAAACAGCTGTGAGTGTGTCTAAGGCGGACTAACCGAAGGCCTCGGCGGCCCCGACCTCCGGCAGTACTGAGACCCGTTTGATGAAAACCTGGGGGAGTGGTTTGTTGCAATCCCAATAAAGACAACATGCGTCACCTGAGATTTGGTGGTGGGTGAGGACGAGGGACGAGCTGGACGTCCGTTCTCGACAGCGTCCACGTCGTTCTCCTTTGTGTCGATCTGAAACGGAGATGCTCGGAATAAGACGCTGGCGTTCACGCACTGCACACTAACCTTCATCGCACTGCCGTCGTACCTTGTAGTTGTGAGCGCTGAGGTACTTGAAGTGTCCGAAGCAGACGTGAGACAGACAGACCACGATGGTGACGATCAGCACCACGAGCGTGAACATGGAGGTCGGCGTGTCGAAGCCTGGGAGCACATTAGCAGTTAGCTATGGTCAGCAATTAACAACTTCCTGTCGCGAATACTAACACATTGTTTTTTTAGTCCTGCTGGGTTTAAAACAGCTCATGGTGTGGTTACCTTCACTAAAGGAGTCACCTCAGAAAACGGATTTATCGCCTATTTGTATCCGACCAGTGAGAGTGAGGTTGAACCATGACCTCACCCCACAAATGTCCTCTGAAAACACCGGCCAATCAGATGTGAGGACAAGTATGGTTAACCACATTTACTTGGCGATGCTATCGAAGGCCATCCACGGAGATGACATCTTGTTATCAAGGTGATAATAGCCAGTACCCACTGGCAGGACTGTCAGACCCCCCCAAAACGATAGAAACATTTAAAAAATCCCCCCCCCAGAGTTTTACTTGGTCTTGGTCTCGACCTCGACGGACTTTGGTCTCGGTCTCGCTGTCTCAGATCGACATAGTGGTCGGGAGATTTGGAGTCAACAGTATCCATGACAACGAGAGTGCTTATAGAGCAAGAGCCGGCAACTCAAGTAATTTCCCTCCATATTGTGGCCAGTCACATGCGAGGATACAGGATAATATCATTATGTGAAAAACACAGAGGGTGATGGATGCGACAGTCAAGTGGAGCGTGCGTCTGTGCTCTCAGTGAGACAGTAGACGGCGGTGAGGAGGGCTGTGCATCGCAAAAACACATAAATGTGCCCGAGACCTGTAAACGAAGCAGCATCTGGCTGCAGCTTAAAGACTTTTTTGTCTCGGTCTCGTCTTGACTTTGTCTTGGTCTCGATACCCACTGGTCTTGGTCTCGATACCCACTGGTCTTGGTCTCGATACCCACTGGTCTTGGTCTCGATACCCACTGGTCTTGGTATCGTCTTGTTTAGGCGGTCTTGACTACAAGTCTACCCCCCAAAAAAGCAACATGTCAGAAACTGCCTTTCACTTTCAGCACTTGTTATCAAACGACCAGAACTGTTCAAACTTCTCATTGATCCACTAATAATGAAAACTACAATTAACTATATAAAAGAGAAATTCAGGGATTTAGAGGGTCAGGAGACTCGTAGTGTCCCGGACACTCAGGGATGCTACTGAGCTCTGCAGCTTCTTTCAGAAACATCCTGCAGTCATGAAGGGCGTCTCTGCAGAACAGCTACCTGCACCACTCGCATTACTTTATTGGACTCATCAAACGGTCTAAGCGGCCGTCCTAGGCGGAGCGGCAAGGAAGGTCTGACACAGCTGTGGTGGGCGGGGCTTACCTGTGCGTACAGTGGAGAAGAACAGCAGCCAGAAAAGGCAGAGGATGGGTGCTGCCACCACTTGGGTGACGGCTCCAGAGTGGATCTTCTTGTCCAGTTTGGAGGGCAGGTAAGCGTAGTACATGTTGTATCGGTCCACCAAGTGTTTCAGCAGCATGTACATCAGACCTGCGGGTGAACAGGTGAGCTGAATACCCCTGACGTCATGCTGGACCTGCTTTTATTCTGACTTGAGACTTTACGGGAACAGGAATTCGACTATTTTCAGCCACCGTCACACTTTACACTGACTTGTATGACTTCACCTGGATGCTAGTACTACTACTACTTCAACACCTGTACTGTTACTCTAAACATGTACTGACTAACAGTTACTGCTGGACTGACCGAAGGGCACGATGATGGGGCAGGTGATGCTGTAGGCCATCACCACTGTGAAGACGTTCATCATCCAGGCATACGCTGCTCCGAACTGAAACTCGTAGGCCTGATGCTGTAGGGACGACAGACAGGGTTACAGTCAGAGCAGCGCCCCCTGTGGGCTGAAAGATTTACCGCATCAAAATAAACTTCTCAGTGAGTGTGTCCTCACCCTCTTGACGTTGCGGCGGTCGGCAGCAGAGCGAGCCAGGCACAGCCGGATCATGTACATGAGCAGGCCGGGGATCCTCAGCAGGTCCATGGCATTTCCGATGAATGCGGAGGCGATAACATAGTTGACGAAGAAGGCGCCGTTATCTGGCAGAAAGACGCACCTGCAGAAACACAGTGGCTTTCAGTGAGCGGTAACAACCGTCAAACTGTAGGCTGGAAACAAAACATTACTCACTCAAATCGGACTTTAGCATCAGCCAGGAACTTCCTGTCAAAGAGCCAGCGGAAGAAAACGTCCAGACTGGAAAGCACAGACAGAAACGCTTTAGTAGAGGTCAAAGGTCAGTCAGGTTTCACACTCTTTAGAGCCACAAGATCTGTTACCTGCTGAGGCCGAGAGATGGCAGCAACAGAACCATGAAGATCAGGAAGGTGTAACACTTATGCATGGTTGTCCTGTTTTCTCCAGACCTGCACACACCGACAGGTGAAACAGAAACTGTGAGATGGACGGAACCAGGAGCAAACCACGGGTAAACGGGGACAAAGCGCGGGTAAACGGCGACAAAGCGCGGGTAAACGGCGACAAAGCGCGGGTAAACGGCGACAAAGCGTGGGGTAAACGGCGACAAAGCGTGGGGAAACGTGGACAAAGCGTGGGGGACAAAGCGTGGGGAAACGTGGACAAAGCGTGGGGAAACGTGGACAAACTGCGGGTAAACGGCGACAAAGCGCGGGTAAACGGTGACAAAGCGCGGGTAAACGGGGACGAAACGTGGGTAAACGGCGACAAAGCGCGGGTAAACGGCGACAAAGCGCGGGTAAACGGCGACAAAGCGTGGGGGACAAAGCGTGGGGGACAAAGCGTGGGGGACAAAGCGTGGGTAAACGTGGACAAAGCGTGGGGAAACGCGGACAAAGCGTGGGTAAACGGGGACAAAGCGCGGGGAAACGGGGACAAAGCGCCGGGGAAACGGGGACAAAGCGCCGGGGAAACGGGGACAAAGCGCCGGGGAAACGGGGACAAAGCGCCGGGGAAACGGGGACAAAGCGCGGGTAAATGGGGACAAAGCGCGGGTAAATGGGGACAAAGCGCGGGGTAAACGGGGACAAAGCGTGGGGTAAACGGGGACAAAGCGTGGGGTAAACGGGGACAAAGCGTGGGGAAACGTGGACAAAGCGTGGGGTAAACGGGGACAAAGTGTGGGGTAAATGGGGACAAAGCGTGGGGTAAACGGGGACAAAGCGTGGGGAAACGTGGACAAAGCGTGGGGTAAATGGGGACAAAGCGCGGGTAAACGGGGACAAAGCGCGGGGTAAACGGGGACAAAGCGTGGGGTAAACGGGGACAAAGCGTGGGGTAAACGGGGACAAAGCGTGGGGAAACGTGGACAAAGCGTGGGGTAAACGGGGACAAAGTGTGGGGTAAATGGGGACAAAGCGTGGGGTAAACGGGGACAAAGCGTGGGGAAACGTGGACAAAGCGTGGGGTAAATGGGGACAAAGCGTGGGGTAAATGGGGACAAATCGTGGTAAAATGGGGACCAAAAAAAAAAAGAAAAAAGGGATGAAGCGTGCCCAATAACGCAGGGGATAAAAAAAAACAAAACATGGCAAACACTGAGGTCAGATACAAGCCTCACTCGACTTTAATCATCACTGGGACTCTACAGGAAATGACTTTAAATGGGACCTTCGACTTATTTATTTCTAGTTTCACAGTGTGTGCTACTCTCAGAAATAAAGTGATGAAGAGGAGCAGTGGAAGCAGCTGTACCTGGTCCAGTGAGCCTCGAAGAAAGCAGAGTAGTAGACGATGGTTGGCAGCAGAGCAGAGAAAGCCCAGAGCAGCAGGGTGGGGAAGAACTGAGTGACGATGGGGTTCTGTTCAAGAAACCAAGAAAAACAATTCATCCACCCAACCAACCCAAACCGTTCACCAACACAGCATCGATCCAAGCACCCAACAGACAGAGAGCACAGAGTCAGAGCTGAAGGAATCGGCCTGAAGCCGATACACCTGCTTCACGCTTCTTACATTCAGATACTCGACGGGCTTGGTGACGTTGAACTTGTCCATGGTGGAAATGATGATTGCGGGCGTGGTGAGGAAGAAGAGCAGAATGAAGAGGATGCAGTTGATGATAAAACAACGGATCCACCAGGAGATCCCGCCCAGTGAAAGGTGTTCCCTACAGGAAGGAACACAGAGTCAGCTGATCTCAAAGGGTGCATTTATTTGTCCAAAGTTTCAGGTGGGCGGAGCCTGCGGACATACCAGCGGACATTCTGTGGGTCGGGTGCGTACGAAACACTCCAGTTATGAACGTGAAGAACCTCGCTGAACTGAGAGGAACGTGGCTCCTGACGACATCGACACCCCTGAACCTGACAGGCGTTAAAGTCCTTCAAAATACTGAGAAGAGAAGAGTCGTGAGCAGAGGTGAGGTCAAAAACAAGGGTTCGAGTGTGAGGGGTGTGGCTAACGTGAGGTGGAGGCAGGTGGGACATTTCGTTAGAGAAAACTATAAAAACCATAAAATATTTAACGATCGCCAAATGAGAAGTTTTTGAGGAGAAAAACAGGGGGAGGAGTCTGAGACAGATAAAGAGGAAGTGAAGCGAGTGGCTTACATGGCAGTCATGGCCTCATTCTGGAAGGTGACAAAGGCCATGCCCAGAGGCTTGGTGTGGACCTTCTCCTTCTCCTTCCTGTACTCCTCCTTCAGTTTGGCCTCCGTCTTGGTGTAGTAGCTGACCGCCTCCTCCTGCAGACCACAGAAAAGCGTCAACAAACCGCCACCTGACATGCCAACATTAGCACGTTAGCATTTGGATTATGTGGGTAAAGCTTGGCGATGTCGTGACGACTTGCAGGGCAGGTGAAGTAACCCTGAAGTCCAGCTTGCTGCTCCTGGACTCATCATTCTGAGTACCAGCTCGCCGTTTTCTGTATTGGCGGCATTTTAACAACGGAAACACCACAACATAACGCAGAGACACGCGACGCAGGACAAAAACGTCGCTGTATAATGAGCCCAGCTAGCTAGTTAGCAGCTGCTGATGTGACCGCGCACGGTTCTGCCATGGGGGCGATGTCTTTGTTTTTACCTCCTCACAGCCAGCGATGGCGCAACAGCAGAGGTGTCCGCAGGGCTTGGGGTTGATCATGGTGGGAACGTGTTCTTTAGCCATCAGGTCGGTAAAAAACTTCTTGCTGCGCTCCGTCTTCTTCCTGCAAAACACAAATGGAGTCATCAGGTGACGACGTGGAGCACTTTCCTGCTCGTGTCAGATGCTAACTCCTCGGCGCCCTTTAGCAATAACGATATTTGGAATGAATGTGGCCTGTTTGCAGCTCTGGAGGCCAGGATCACTGAATTGGAGACTGGGCTTCACACCCTCATAAAAACCCGTAGTTAGCCAGGCTCCTGTAGCCGGGGCGGCTGAAGGTAACGTAGGCCATGCTAGCTGACCAGACTTGAATTTAACATGAGGAGCAGTTTAGTTCATCAGAAGACAAACAGGTCTGGATAAACCTGCAAGCTGTGTAGCGACAACAAGCAATGTGAATAAAAACAAACCTGGGTTAAAGTTGTCAGCAATGATTCAACTAAAGTCTGCAATTTGTTTTTTATTGGCTGTGGCTCTGCAGCACAGATCGAATCATCATGTAAACACCTGTGATTGGTTGTGCAAAAGGTCAAAGGTCTGCTTGAATCAGTTTAGAGCAGCAAAACATTTCCTTTGGAAAAGAAAAAAGCTCCTATTTACAGTATTTTATTCTTCTGATCTCTGTCTCTCTTCCACAGCATGTCTTTATCCTGTCTTCCTTCTCTCACCCCAACCAATCACAGCAGATGGCCCCGCCCCTCCCTGAGCCTGGTTCTGCTGGAGGTTTCTTCCTGTTAAAAGGGAGTTTTTCCTTCCCACTGTTGCCAAAGTGCTGCTCATAGGGGGTCATATGATTGTTGGTTTTTCTCTGTATCTATTATTGTAGGGTCGACCTTACAGTATAAAGCATGTCGGTGCTCTATAAATAAAATTGATTTGACTGCTGGAGATTTATCAGGTCCAACTGGTCGATGTGGAGTCAGAAACACGAGGCTTCTGGAGCGGAGCTGAACATGACAGCAGTAATCACACAGCTCAGGGGTCAAAACCAGCTGATCGATGCATTTCTACTTATAAACGTGATGCGTTCAGAGTCTCACATTTTCATGCATATGAATGATTACTGTGTGGGTGTGAGATTTTACTCCCAGCATGCACTGGGCCTCACCTTTCAGCGTTCAGAGCCATCAGTTTGGCCACGTTATAGCAGATCCGAGCCTCGAGCACCGTGCAGTTCTCATACGCCTGCCTGCAGGACACAGAGGAGGCACGCCACCATCAGAACAAGCGTTCGATTCCTGCACCACAGCAGCTCATAATCATCCTTCTTTATCTGATGCTGGGCCTCGTGCATGTCTGAAACAAGCTGCTTTAGCCCCGCCCCCTTTCATCTGACTGGCCATGTGCCCCAGATGACCATATTAGGGACATCCCTTCTGAATGAAACTGTGATAAGCTGAGTGGCTCATGGAGGTTACTCATCATCAGAAACTGAGCAGGAGAACAGCTCTGACACTGACAGGTGGAACTTACTCAAAGTGCTGTTTGATCTGACTCTCCTCGGCGTACTTGGAGATGCCGTTGATGAACAGAGTGCGTTTCACCTGCAACACACAAAACTGGGATTACCGTACGGCTCAGCGCACAAATGCCGCGTCCTCAGAGTTCACGGACTTCCTACCAGGTCGTCCTCCTTGTAGTGCATCTTAGACGTGTGCCTCCTCATGCTGTAGACGGTCAGCAGCAGATACATGAAGGCAAACGTGGTGTGCAGCCAGAGCAGGTTCGTCCTGCAACGTAGCAAACCCCCAGATTACCTCTCAACAGGAAGGAGCTTTTACTCTGAAACATCTGCAGGAAACAGCGCCGTGATTAACAAAGCAAAGAAGAAGATATGAAATCTCACCCAGACTTCAGGTTGGCTATCGTCGTGCGTCCGAAGCTGTAGGCGTTGTTTTCTGGAAGAAAAGGTCACATGATCGGGTTACTTTACTGGTCATGTCGGTGGAGGTCGTGAGCCATCGATGCTCACATGCACGAGTGTGCACGAGTGCTTTTCCTAACATCATCGTATCACAGATGTGCGCTGGTGGACTTCCAGTAGTCACGGTGTTTATCGATGGTTTCATACACTCAGTGTGACTTCTCTAAAGCTCACAGCTTCGTCCACGGTTTCTGAATCCTCGCAGGCCGTTTCGCCGAGCGGACGCCCTCCATGTGCGTCTGACAGGAAGACACCCCGCCCCTGGGTCAGCACAGGAAGTCTTCATAGCCGCTTTCACCTCCTTACTTACCGCCTGTCACTATGACAACCACAGCACGTTTCTAACACGGCACTCGTACTACAGACCAGATGAGTCTACCATTAGCCACAGTCTACAGGGCGCAGGGCGCCTACGCCTCTGACCCCACCCACTTTACCTTCTTTGGAGGGTGGTCCAGGTGTTCCTCGGCTGAGGAAAGCATCTTTACTGATAATTCGGACTAAAACATTCAGACAGAAGGCGAGAAGGCGGTGAGTGACACATCAAGACCCGAGACCCTCAGACCGAGATGTTCTTACCCAGAAGGTCTCCAGAGAAGTTCACGGGCAGGACGATGCCGACCGAGAGGACGCCGACCACGACCAGAAGGCCGATGATGTGACGCTGGAAGGACAAGTAGTGAACGGCGTCTTCGCCACACTTCTCACGAATCTCCTCGTCTCTGCGGCAGAAACAGGAGGAGTCACGGTCTGTTCTCACACTGGGAGATCTGAGCGTCTGTGATGAGTTCAGTCTGCGGTAACGATGGGACAGCGGAGCGTTCGCTCTGACCGTGAAAGCGAGAAGCCTCATACTCACTTTATTCTGAAGATGGCCGTCAGCCACGAGCAGAAGCCCTGAAACACAAACAGGAAGAAGACGACAGCTTTACAGCAAGCGAAACGTCAGCGAAAGCCCCGACTGTGCAGGCGAGGCCAGTGGGCGGGGCCTCAGCTAACCGTTAGCGGTCAGAGCTGCCGAGCTGAACAATGGCCGATGGATTAGGAACACAGATCACAGACGTACTCTGAGTGTCCTGCTTCAACCCCGTCAGGCATGAATTAAATCCTGACTCATCCATGAGAAGGTTAAGTAACAATAACAGAGAAACACGTCAAACATCTGTAGTAACATCAAATGACCAGCAGGTGGCAGGTATGGAGGACATCAGTCCAGCGTAGTGGTTCATGTGCAGGGTTATCAACACTGACACGGATACAAGAACAGCCTTTGAAGAGCTGCTCACTGTGGTGACGCCAGATGATGATGATGATGATGAGGATGATGATGTGCGGTTCTGCCCAGTTTGGATGAACTTTGACCTTCTGTCAGCTAATGGCTAACTGTGGCGGAGGAGGAAGAGGAGGGAGTGATGAAGGCGTTCTTACGTTGTCTCTCTGGTCGAAGTCAACAGAGCTGGAAACCGAGGTGAGGCGTTCATAGCGGTCGGGCGTCTCCGAGTGCATCGCCGAGGCAACGCTGTGGACGCAAACAGGAATGTTAGTATGGGGCCCTCTGACCTTTGACCTCTGTGTGTGACAGCTGGTAAGACTCTAGAGTTCCTTTGAAAATGAGTTTCGAGACACTAAACACAGACGACGGTTCACCAAGCACAAACCTGGATCGGCACGCCCGCGGCGACCCCGCGCGCTCGATTGCGGTGACCCCGCGCACTCGACCGCGGCGACCCTTCACTGGGTTCAAATTGACGGATTTGGGAGAAACGGTCTAGAGCCAAACAGTCGGATCAGCTGGAAACGCAAATAAAGATCTGAGTCACGTTTATCCAACAACAGCTGTGTGGCGGTCGGTACAGCAGGAAGTTCAAACCGCTCAGGAACCGGACTCGATCCACCGGACCTGCTGCCTCACGCCGTTCACGGTTTCTACGTTTCTGTCTCTGCTGTCACTGTTTGCAGGACTAAACAGCAGAGTCGGGGAAAGTTCAGCGATCTGAAGTCTGTAAACGGCCGACAGAAGGAAACGCAGCGAGGACGACGGCGCCATTTATACTAGGACAGGAAGTAAAACTGAATACAGAACAGGGACAGGAAGTAAGCGACAATAACTGACACGGGGAAACACAGGAGGGATGTGAGGGAACTAACGCACTCGAACACGACAACAACACGAAACTAAGAGCCAGACGGAGAACAGCTGACATCACAACACACAAGAACTTCAGAGAGTCGGGGTCCAGAACCACGTTTACACAAAGGTGGGAATCACCATGGCAACCAGTGACCCCAATAATGACCGGCTGTTCTGTAGTGCCGACATCTTTAACGTCGACTACGTCTTACGATGTCGTCAGTTATTATCGTTTTAGCGGCCGACTCTGAGCGTGGGCGTGGCTACGGCACGTTGGGCTACTGAGTCATCTAGCTAGCACGTCACAGGGGTCCACACACGCGGGTAGCCGTTACCTTTTCACCGGCTCATAGTTATCTCTGTCGCGCCTTCGGCTGAGTTTGACACAAACATGGAGAGAAGCGTGGAGTGGGGTTAGCATCACAGCAGGTAGCATAGTTAGCCATTTCAATGCTGTAAAAACACAGTGTTCATGTGCTGCGGAGGGCGATTAGTGCCTCACTGACACAGTTCATAGGAAAACCGCCCAATGTGCCCCCCCACCGATAATATGGCGCATGGCAATGAACCATTTTGCCTGAATAGGAAGCCCACTTTGAGCCAAACAAACACAACAGAAGGATTAAAATGTTCCAGTTCAACAAAGCAGTTAAAATGTTTTTATGATTAAACGCTTAAATGTAGCGAGCAGGCTGCTGCGGTCTGTTGGCACTAATAACCTTCCATACAGAAACCCGAACAAGCACAGACTGAAATGCAGAAAAGAGGTGTTAGTGCACCAACCAGAGAGCCCGTTAACCAGAGGCTGTTAGCAGACAAACCAAACAGGGAGGAAGCAACAACAACATACTATTCCCGCTCCTCCAGGTCGCTGAAACGCTTCTTCAGTCTTCGGGAGAGGAAACAGAAAATAACAAGGATGTGATGCCAGTGAGAGGGAAACAACCCCGATCAGGTCACACAGCAGGAGCGCATCACCACCGCGTTTACACATGGACGCTCAAAGATGGACACAGCTGCCATGATGTCACCGCGAAGCCTCGGGCTGAAGCTTTCTGCTAACGCCGCCTAATCTTACTGCTACAACACGCTGTTAACCAATGAGCATCGAGTCAACCAATCAGGGAAGAGTCCCACTGAGTCGGAGGCTCAGTTTCTTCTATACAGTCAGACTTTTTCCCAACCAGCGTCGCCACCTGCTGGATATGAGTGAGAACGCAGATTTAAGGAGGCTTCACCTGTCAGATCTTGGAGGCTACGTCCATCTTTAATACTGTCGGTGTTTGTTGGGTGTAGACATGTTACCGTGTTTTTACTTGTTCATTGTTAAGTCAAATTGTTAAATGTGTTTCTTAAATTTGTAAGTCTGAGTGAAATCTATAGGATCAAGACAATCCACCTCTGCAGCTACTCTGTGCTGGGGGAGGTTTTATTGCAGATGCATCTGACAGATCTGTGTGTGGTCAGCTTCCTGCCCTTTTGTGGCTTCACTGTGTTGTGCACGGTGAACCAACCCATAAGGAAAAGATATTTATAAATCAGTTTGTATCTGTCTGTGTGAAACTTGTATGAAAGCACACAAGAGTGAACACAGATAAAAGAAAATTATATAATGAAACTTGTATGTTTTGGATGTGGCCACTTTCATGAGTAAACCATAGAAGTTTTTACCATTTCTTTTCCATATGGGATTACAGGAAGTGAACCATATACTGGGTGTGGGGGAGATTACCATTTTATGACTAAGGATGCTGTTAGAAACAGTTGGAAGTCACACACACACACACACACACACGTTCTTGCACATGCATACAGATGTTCTCACACACACACACACACACACACACACGTTCTTGCACATGCATACAGATGTTCACACACACACACACACACACACACACGTTCTTGCACATGCATACAGATGTTCTCACACACACACACACACACACACACACACACACATGCACACACACACTCACACGTTCTTGCACATGCATACAGATGTTCTCACACACACACACACACACACACACACACACAGTCTTGTCTCAGAACCATCTGGGGGTTTCCAGTGGGAGGTGCTTTGCTGTGCTGTGTGAACTGTTTTCCCAATGAAAGGCAGCAAGCGGAGGATTTGGGGTCAGTCTGGATTCAGGGTGCTTTCAGACACCGGCGGGGCCTCCCGTGCTAGCAAGTAAAAGATGTTCGTCTTGTTTTTGTCGTTAACGAGAATAAGTTTCTAAACCAGACCCAACATTCATATTCAAATGTGGCTTAAAGCAGCCAAACTGTGTGTGAGCGCCCCCTGTCTGCAGAGCTCCACTGATGCTCAGGTTAATATGACAGCTCACTGATTTCAACGTAGGAAACCTAAAACTGTCTTTGGTTCACACATCAGAACGATCATCTCTCAGCTCTTCCTGTCTCACCTCAGCACATGTTTATTCATCACACAAATAACGACCCAGCTTCCTGTCGTCTCCGGCGCCCCCCTGTGACGGATCAAGCCCGTGAAGCTGTCTCCAGCTCTGTGATGAAGAACGTTTACAGACTGATTAACCTTCGTTTACCTGTCAGCGTCGGTGACCAGCGCCAGGCGGCCATAATCCCACGCAACCTTCCGTAAAATGGAAAAGACGAAGAGGAGCACCTGAGGAGGAAGAGGAAAGAAAAAATGGTAAATGGCCTGTGTTTGTACAGCGCTTTATACATCCACACATCCACACACTGGTGATGGCAGCTACGTTGTAGCCACAGCCGCCCTGGGGCGCACTGACAGAGGCGAGGCTGCCGGACACTGGCGCCACCGGGCCCTCTGACCACCACCAGTAGGCAACGGGTGAAGAGACTGTCCAAGCCGGGGCTCGAACCGGCGACCTTCTGATTACAAGACGACTTCCCAACTCACTTCCCAAACAAATTTCCGGGAAAAAAAGCCGAAATTTCACATCCGACATCTAACGGAAAAATCCAGCATGCTGCTCTCAGAGTTCAAAGGTCACTGACACCAACATGTCAGGAAGCCCTCCAGCTGATCTGATGTTCACACACTTTGGGTGACAGTGTTCTGTCACGTGTGAGCGTGTGTGGGAGGGGCAGTGTTCACGCCTAACGACAGTGATGCGAGGACAAAAAGGGAGGCGTGTTTATCCTCCGTGTCTGCGGCGGCAACTCACCAGGAAGCACATGAAGTCGAGGGCGAGCACGGTGGGCACGCCGCCGAAGGGCAGCCCCTGCAGCACGGTGCTGCGGATGCGTGCCGAGTAACAGTAGTCTTTGCCGTCGCTGTTGTCCGAGCAGTTCTCCTGACCGCTGCACGTGTGGCTGCCGGTAATCGCCATGATAACGATCAGGGCTCCGAGCATGCTCACTGCCGCATCCTCGCGGAGAACCTGAGGGAGAAAAGAGAAGAGATGTGAAACGTCTGCTCTCAGGAGGGAGGAGGAGCCACACGACCGCCTGAGACGAGACGGTTGACCTGCGAGCATGCTCAGTGCGGATCGTCAGATCTAACAGCTGTTTGAATGTAAACAAATCTGACCTCGGTGGGATTTCATTCATTCATCATTCAGAGGACCGCCTCACGCCACCACCAGGGACTGCCCTCTCCCCTTCCCCGGCACGCCCTGCACACAGACCTCCATATTCAGAGGTTTTCGGGTGACTGTGGTGGTTGGATGAGTCGGAGCCGTGATGTCACGTGATGTCACGTGATGTCACGTGATGCAACGACTCAAACTGATCACAAGCTCAGTAATGTTGTGGGGGCATGTGTGGACTCCCTTAGGGTGGTGTCAGAGAGGCGGATGTTGTCCAAGATAAGGACAATGGTGGACAACGCCTCACCCCCACTCCGTGAGGTGCTGGCCAGTCACTGACATTACCCATAATGCACCTGTGAACGACACAGGAAGCCATTCCTGCCTGTACGATGCACAGCAGCGGTTACAGTTTGATATTTCCTGTGTGTGATGTGTTATAATCTGTGTTATTTACAGTAGTTTGGTTGTTACCGTTGTTACCGTGACCACAGAAAGTATCAGGAGCTCTCTGCAGGCCGACCTCATGATGGCGTCCTCCGTCACCTCACCTGCACTGATCCTGGACCAGCTAATGGGATTTTAAGGTTTTATCCGTCGCCTCGTTTCCACACGTGCACAAACGAAAGGTTCACACGAGTCTGCTGATCACAGTTACGTCACTGAGCCGGCGACGGCCCGAGGTCGGAAATCTGCTCTGTTGCCGTGTCCTGATGAGATCAGCAGTGGTTCGACGGGCTGAACACACACACACGTACGTTTAAACTCATTAAAGCTTCAAACGCAGGAAGTGACACGGCTCGGTCCTTCACACATCACAGCTGTTGGAGCAGCGACAGCGTGAAACATTTCAGCTGCAGGTGAGTGAGTGACACACACCTGCAGGTGACCACAGGTGTGATGTGTGAAGGAGGACACCGAGCCGTGTCACTTCCTGCGTTTGAAGCTTTAATGAGTTTAAACGTGTCACTCACACTCGTATTTACTCATCATTACCTTCAGCACACTGACGAGAGAAGCTGGCAGAGCTCACTACATTTCCCAGCATGCCCCAGCAGCTTAGCCTACTGATCCCGTTGCTATGGTTACCTCGACTGCAGTCCTGGCCTAGATTTTACGGCTCAATGAGGGCGCTGTCACTGATGATGTCACAGTTACATCACAGAGCTGGGAAACAAAGGCGGGCCAGCGTGATTTCACTCGCCGTGGGGGGGCGAGACAAGTCACATCCAATCCCCATTACAAACGGCGAGCTCCAGCAGAGACGGGTCGAGGTCCTCGGACACGACTGAAACTCGTTTCATCCAGTGCCCCTCACTCAGACCCGGGGGCGGGGTGTCGACAATAAAAGCTCTTCCTGTCAGGTGACCTGGGTCAGAGGAAGCCGGTCTGACCGGGCGACCTCTGACACGCTCAGGTCAAAGTGAAGGAAAAACAGACAGAGTTGGTGAACGTGCTTCACGCACACATGGAAGCATCTGACGAATCAGAGCAGCTCCTGATGCTCCCGAACAGGAACAGGAAGTCCTCAGAAAAGACAAACAGCAGGAAGACTTAAAATCGAGGCCCCGCCCTAAAACTGCACCTCTGAGAACATTTTCACGACAATTCATCCAGAAAGTTCTGAAATAAACTGAACCAATCACACGGCATCTTTTCCAGAGCTTTCCAACTTCCTGTCCACCGCGCCTGACGTTTACAACCCCAAAGACGGGCGTAGAACAACAACACGTTAAACAGTAAAACGCTCCCAGCCTGCACGCCGCTTCAGTCCGAGCTGAGCACTGATGCGTCTGCAGCGTGATCAGCTGTGATCAGATCGCTGATCAACGCTCCGGCTTGGATCAGATCCAGAACCTGCAGTGACACCTGCAGCCTGCAGGAGGCGCCGGCTCTGCTGCTGCTCTGAGCGCGTGCGGTGACGGCCCGATCTGGAAAATTCCTCCGGTGCAGCGTCACTCAGAGACCCCCCTCCCTCCCTCCTCTCTGTTGCCATGGTGATGCAGCAGCAGCATGACTCATCTGAAGCCTCCATCAGAGCTGCAGTGCAGAAGACATCCACCCAAAAACACCGCCTCTGCCTCCACCCGCCGGGGTAAAACAGCTCCTGCATCAGACCTGGTTACAGCCAATCCTGTGGGTCTGTCCCTCCACCCTCCAGCTGTGTGTGTGTGTGGGGGGGTCGACTCTGGTCACACACACACACACACACGTTGGTTTTCTATCCTCACAGGTACGCTGTCACGTCTCCTGTTTCAGTCTGACGGCGTCCTCGCGCTCACATTTCACCCTCAGGTGCACCAGGCGTGCTCCGGTGCTTCTTTACAGAGCTACAAAAACAAGGAGAATATTATGGGCTGCATCACAGCTTCAATAACACAAAGGGAGTCTGTGTCATTGAAGCTACGGTGGTCCGGTCCACTCGAGTGAGCTCAGGCTGACGATGATGAAGGATGTGTGGCAGGTGTGCAGACACACACTGACCTCCACATCAGCTTCTCACACACACACACACACACACACACGTTATTCTGTCCACCCTCATTTCCCCTCAGAGCCACAGGAGCAGACATGTACCTGCAGACGTCTCCATGATGGAGAAACATCTCCACCTGCAGGTGACAACAATATAAATCACAAAAATTTAACATTTTCTGTAAATTCCTGGACTCGAGTGTTTTAACCGACGCATGAAACGACACATTTTTAGACATAAGTTGTAACGGCGCCGTTTTCTTTGTGAGTATTTATTACACACACGGGTGGCTGTAGCTCAGGAGGTAGAGCAGGTCATCTACTGATCGGAAGGTTGGTGGTTCGATCCCTGGCTTCCCCTAGTCTGCATGCCAAATATCCTTGGGCAAGATACTAACCCCAAATTGCTCTCCGATGCATCCATCGGAGTATGAATGTGTGTGAATGTTATCTAGAAAGCACTTAGAGAAATGTGCTTGTACGAATGGGTGTGAATGGGTGAATGCACAAGTTGTGTAAAGCGCTTTGAGTGCTCAGAAGAGTAGAAAAGCGCTATATAAGAACCAGTCCATTTACCATTTACCATTACACGGCGTGCTGCGGGGAAAAGCCTGTTCTAACGTTTGAGTCTAAGCTTTATTTTTTTAGCACCTGGCGTCTTTTTTACTTCTCATCCATAAATCATCTGCTCTTTCATGTGATTCAGTTTATTTTGAAAAGTCTCAACAGGATCTTGAGCTTTATTGTGAAAGGTTTATGTGGAAAATAAACAAGCGGACACGCGATGGTCTTATCATTGCTGTTGCTAATGACAACGCATAAAAACAGGCGCTTGTCCGTCCTTAGTGTGGTTATATTGAATATAAGAGAAAGAGAGAACTTACAGCGACATCAGAACATGAACAAATGTAAACAGTTTGTTTTACACCACGAAACAAACGACAGACGTTTTTATATCGTTACATCGAGCAGCCCTACAGTCGCTCATGTTTATTCTTTATTTCTGTGTGAACCTGCCCGCTCCACCCGCCCGCTCCACCCGCCCGCTCCGCCTGCCCGCCACTGTGCTCCCACTCATTGACAATTGAGGATACTTCTATTCTAAAGAGGACCCGACCTTTGAGGAAGCGACGGTACGCAGGTTTTCACCTGCAGACAGGTGTGTGATGACGTCGGCGAGCAGACATTCCCGCGAGGCGCCGCAGAGCTGGAGCCACACGTTACCGAAGCACACGGCGTCTGGTTCTCCAAAGGCGCCTCAGACTGGCGGGCAGCTCTGGTTTTACCCGGATCACGGTAACAGGTCCGAGTGGGTCACGGCCTCTGTCTTTAAACAGGAAGTGAGGCCTGGACAGGAAATATCAGTCAGCTGATTTCAGACCAGTCTGTCCACAGGCAGGAAGTGACACGTTTTCCCTGATGTGATGCTTATGATTCATGAATGATTCCCTCTCATTCCAGTGTGCTCAGGCATAATCCTGCTTCGCTCCACCTCAACAACATCCACCCGACCATCCCCCCGTAAGACAGCCGCCACGTCCTGCGCTCGGACTGGTCTGAAAGTACGAGGCTCACAGACGCCGCGAGTGTCCCACAGACTGCACAACACTGATGTCACCCGCTCGTAGACGCAGCCACCATGATCCCCACCCACCCCATCCAATTAAAATCAGAATTAAATGGAAGCCATATTATTGGTCAGATGATGTCATTAAGATGCTCCGGCAGCTACAACCACCACCAGGCAGAGGCCCCGCCCCTGACAGAGCAAGCTTTAACGTCATTTAAACAGTTTGAGTATCAGGATGTAAACATGTTTATTTTAACATTTTAACCGACTCACTGCTGCCTCTGCTGGACGTCAGAGGAACTGCAGGTCACTGAGAGCTTCCTGCAGCTGAGACGTCAGAGGAACGCCCTGTGACCCCCACCTCACGGCCTCCGACTCGTCTATCAGCGCGAGATCAGAACTCGCCGGCGTCTGCGGCCCTCAGATAACAGCTGAGCACGTGCAGGGTTCAGAATAAGCTCCTATGGTTCAGAGGCTGACAGGAAGTGCGTGTGGCGCTCTCTGAGATCCTGCTGTCTGTCGGGAGGTCGTCCACGCAGCAAAACACAAACAGCAAGCGGCCCCGCTGGTCATGTGACGGCGTCTGGAAGCAGATGTTTTTCTGGGCAAATGATAAAAGTGAACACGGTGAACCTGGAGGTATCAGGCCGCCGCAGAGCCCTCGGACCCCTGTGACATCACAGCGAGGCCCATCGACCTGTCAACAACATCAGCTGCAAGCTGCGCGCACAGCAGCCCACGACACCTGTGTGACATCACAGCAGCCCACGACACCTGTGTGACATCACAGCAGCCCACGACACCTGTGTGCTCCTCCCCTGTTCTGCCTGACCCTTCACAATAAGAGCAGGTGAAAAAATAAAGCAGACAGGTGATGTTTCCACGGTAACCTGCCAACAGCCTGTGAAGTGCACTGCTGTAAAGTGTGACCTTCACTTTCTGCACACGTGCGCCAAAACATTAAACAGTTTCTGAGGAAACCTGAACGCCTCACGGCTGCAACTGAGCAACAAACACATTCTAACAAATAACCCTCCTCCTGCTGCTCCTCCTCCTCCTGCTGCTCCTCCTGCTCCTGCTCCTCCTCCTCCTGCTCCTGCTCCTCCTCCTGCTCCTCCTCCTGCTCCTCCAAAGTTTGTGGAGTCGCTGCAGCATCGTCTCCAGTAGGGACGCGACTACCCGTCGCTGTCACTACTCGGTACCAGACTTACTGGTCATTTAATCTCATCGTAACATTTTAATTGATCCCCAAAGACGGTAAATTATCGTCTTGATGCTACGCAGCCATCTGCCACCAGGTGGCGCATCATTGTTGAGAAACGCCATAAATCTGTAATCTAGTCCTGATTAGAACAAGATCGCAGGTACAAGCGGTGGAAATGAGCTTTCTTTGAACAAAGGACGAGCTCCTCCTTAGCGATAGGCCGAGGAGTTCAGTCCTTATGGAGGTGCTCGGAGCAGAGCCGCTGCTCCTCCACATCGGAGGAGACGGGCTGGAGGAGGCGAAGGGAGGTCCGGGCTCACTGCTGCCCCCGGCGCTTGACTCCAGACCAGCAGGAGGAAATAACTGGAGGATTTATTGTTGAGTTATTTTAGCGCATCATTCATAACATTCATCAGAACGTGTGATGTTGGTAACACAGCATCGTTACTGCAGGATGTGATTAAAATGCCTTTTTCATCTTTTCAACTTAACATTTCTCAGACTGTCATATCTGTTTCTGAGTTTCAGACTCGTCGTCAGTCTGATGTGTGTTGCTCCCCTAACCTACGAGGCCTGGACTCTCACACACATCACACCACCACACATTTCCTATCATTTATAATCCTTATAATCTTTCTGCTATCTGCACATTTTTACTGTAAATTTCTAAGTTAATTTGTAAATTTTAACCTGCAAATTGTAAATACTGTAAAACTGTTTTCTGTCATTTAACGGTCGGGCATTTCACCCCCACGTCATACTGTGTGTGTGTGCCTCCGTCCCTCAGCAGGCCTGAGGAGTCCACGTCTCTACAGCTCACCAAGACCACAAACACACGTGTTTCTGGAACTTTGGTTTCACCGCCGCTTGTTCCTGAGCTGCTCAAACACGCCGCAGACACGGCAGCGTGTTTCCTAAAACCTCACCAACTGCCCGTCACTCTCCTCGGGAAGAAACAACGAGAGGAATTTGTTCTTCCTGTCAGTCTGAAGAACACCTGGAACATCTGCACGGCCCACACTGAAGGCAGCAGTACCACATCAACACTGCAGTGATGCTCTGAAGGTCCAGACTAAACTGGGGTTTATTTTTGTTTGACTGTGAGGAGCAGCAGGAGCAGCAGCAGGAGCAGGAGCAGCAGGAGGAGGAGCAGCAGCAGGAGGAGGAGGAGGAGCAGCAGGAGGAGCAGCAGGAGCAGGAGGAGGAGCAGCAGCAGGAGCAGCAGCAGCAGCAGCAGCAGGAGCAGGAGGAGGAGCAGCAGCAGCAGGAGGAGCAGCAGCAGGAGGAGCAGCAGCAGGAGCAGCAGCAGGAGCAGCAGCAGCAGCAGCAGCAGGAGCAGGAGGAGGAGCAGCAGCAGGAGCAGCAGCAGCAGCAGCAGGAGGAGGAGCAGCAGGAGGAGGAGCAGCAGGAGGAGCAGCAGCAGCAGGAGGAGCAGCAGCAGGAGGAGCAGCAGCAGGAGCAGCAGCAGGAGCAGCAGCAGGAGCAGCAGGAGGAGCAGGAGGAGGAGGAGCAGCAGGAGGAGCAGCAGCAGGAGCAGCAGCAGCAGGAGCAGCAGCTCTCAGCACTTCAAACCGCTGCAGGTTGGGTTAAAGCTCCTCTCTGCTTTCATAAAATGGGAGAAAATTCTGGAAGAGATGCCCCCGCAGCTTCCTCCTCCAGCGGCCCATCCTCCTCCTCCTCCGTTCAGCACAAAGAGCCGGGCCTGCCCGACCGTCCGGAGGCTGATCGATTACCACATTTATTGATTGGTGGGTATCGGGCCGTTGGCAGCAGCTCCTCCGGCGGACTGCGGCTCTCTGACCTCGTTTGTCTCCGGTTTGCGGCCCGGATGGAGCAGCGGGCCCGGTGCACCTGCAGTCCGGCCGCAGAGCCCCGCAGCTCCCGGACACAAAGCCCGAAACCAGGCGCGGAGCTCCGCCGGAGCCCCACCGGGACCGACGCGCAGACAGCCCGGCGTCCTCTGCGCACACGTTATATAACCACCTCTACCAGCACCACCCACCCCACCCCCAGACACCGAGCCGGATGGATGCTGTCCGGGCAGCAGCGGCCTGCGCGAGCCGCCCAGCACATCAAACAAAGCCGCCTCACGATCAATAAACCCGATTAGAACAAAGCCGGTACCTGCAGCTCGGCCTCCTCCTCCCGCTCCTCCTCTCCGCTCCTCTCAGGGTAGATTTCTCCGCAGGAAGCAGCACAGCCGTTAAATCCTCACAGATCCGCCGCTGCGGCCCTCCGCCGAGCCTTCATCCCGCAAACAGCTCAAAGCAGCCGAAGGAGCGGCTCCTCTCGCCGGGTCACAGCCACAGTCCCACCGCAGCAGCGCGTCTCTCCGCTGGCCTCACGGTCCGCTGACAGCCGCTGCTGCTCCGCCGGCTGTCGGTGCTAAAATGGAGGCGGTCGGTCCGGGAATAGAAACGGGAGGAGGGGGGGGGGGGGGGCGGGGGGGGGGGCGGCGCTTCCACTCGGCGCCGACAGAGGGCGACAACACCCGCCCTTCAAAATAAGAGCGCTCGCTGCTTTTATTTTTCAGACTTTTCTCTGGTTTCACTCACAGATAAAGACGAGAAACAAAACCGCAGCACAACAAATATTACATTATGAGACATTTATGAGACAGTGCAAGCAGCACAGCAGACCTCAGACCAGGGGCGATGCTAGGATCAGAGCTTTGGGGGTGCTGAGCACCCAGAGAGCTGCCCAGCCTCTCTGTCAGTCCCTGCATCCTTAAATGTTGTTCCCTCTGACTGTCACTTTGGTGCATTTAAACCTGTTCCTCCCTGTCCTCATCGTCTGTTGTCTTTGTCTCCGTTATCAGTCATCATAATTTTACCATCTCTGTGCAAGTCTGCAAATTTCTTTATTAAATCATAAGATTCTTAAATCATCAAGTCTCTCTGTGCCTGGGTCACAAAACATGACATCACTGTTTTGTACATTTTCACACAATTTAATCCCACATTTGTGAAAGAAAAGCAAAACACTTTTTTTAAAGTCTGTAACAAAACCATCAAATCTGATAAAGGTTATTTAAATGCTGCAAAAGGAGAATGGATTGGAATAAAAATACATATCCTAACCTTAATTACTGGGAGAATAATGAATGATGCTCATAGTGAGTAAAAAGTAAACTGAGTGCATTTTTTGGACAGAGATTCACTTTTAATGTGTGTGTATAATATAACACAGATACATAAAATAAACTCCAGAAACAGGATAAATTATTACAAATAAATTATTACAAAATATTAATAAAAACTATAAAGATGGAGGCAACTTTGCCTGTGGTAGAATGTATGAAAACATCTTTACTGCAGATGCTAATTTTGTGTTGTCAGATTTATGAGTTTCATGCTTTCACAGTGGTGCTTAGGAGAGCTTGACACTGTAAAAAGTGTGAGAAACACTGATAAGTGTCTGTGTGCTTTTGGAAAACATTTAAAGCTGCAGTACAGAATCTTTGAAACAAGCTTAAAACATTTTTAGAAACAGAGCATCTGCTTCTCTTTACAGCTCCTCACTCCACCAGGCTGTTTGGCTCTGACAGTGTGCAAATGTGACGTACGTACTGCAGCAGTCATACAGACGACTGGACGGTCCAAACGTTGGCCGACCTGTTACTGGCTGAGGTTTCAGTAGAGTTGTGGCTGAACCACATAAAAATATATCATTAATTTTAATCTCCCCGATCAACGATGATGTTATGTTGGGATGTTGTTAAAGAGGCTCAAAATGTTTCAACCCAGTTTGTTTAGCAGATTCTGTATAACAGCTTTAATATAGGGAGGACACAACTTCCTGATTGTGAGTAAAATCAGGTTTTTCCTCTTTGTCAGTTTAACAGGTTCTGCCTGTCACTGTTCCCTGTTTGCTTACCTGGTTCTTCCTGACCTTGTTCTTTCTCTTCACGTTCACTCTTTCCTCTCTCACTCTTTGGACTGACAATCATACACAAATAGATTCAATTAGATGAAAAATTACATTAATATAAAAAATACTATTAAGATCACTAACAAAACGTCCTCTCTCAGTGTACTTTCAACCAAAAGGCAAATAACCAAACCACATGAACATCTAATAAAAGATAAATATTGAAACACTGATCCAACATTATTCCTGATTCATTTGATTTTTTTGAAAAAACTTCCTCATATCCATTATGAACCTGCTGTCTCTCTGTACGCACGCGCGCACACACACACACACACACACACAACAGGAGTTATAAGGTTAATGGGCATTCAGTCAGTTAGCTAGTTAGTTAGCTAGTTAGTTAGTATCCATTTAAAACAGGACAGTGGTAACAACAGCAGGCTACGAACAATTTAAAGTTTTAGATTTTAAATAGGCTGTATAAATTTCAATGTTAGCAACAGGACGGTGAAATGTCGCTGATTTTACTACAGAGCAGGACGGATTGTAGGGTAGCTAACATCGTCAGGAAACACGTTTCCAACACTGCAGGTTACCTGGTGTAATGTTTTTCAGCTAAACAGAAACATGGTCTGACTCCTACCAACTATATAAAGAGTAACTGAAGGTTAAATGCAGCTAATATGTCCTGTTTTAAATCAGACACTTACACCTCCGCTCCGCTGTGTCTCTGCCACCATCGCTCTGGAGTAACGGCGCTAGAGCCAGAGCAGGAGAGAGCTGGAACAAACCATTATGGGAGGGGGGGGGTATCTATACTTTTGTTGTTAAAATGTTACGTCTCAAACAAGTACTGTATGCTTTTTATATTTTTTAGCAGTGTGTCACACAAACAGCAAATATTGTCAAAAAAAAGTAAGAAATCTTTGGGTGTGCTTTGATTCATTTTGGGGGTGCTGAAGCACCCTAACCCCCACATATGGGCTACAATCGCCCTGCCTCAGACATATTTGTCACCATAAACAGGAAATGGATAAAATCAAATGTTTATCTATTCGAACAATCATTAATTAAGGATTAAATATGCTTTAAATAACAGTAAATTCTAGGAGATCTTCACGTTTGACAGCATCCTGTACGACGCAGAGACAACAGAGTCCTGGGCGTCCGTCTCTTTATGCACCCCAACATCTCCAGGGTCAGACTGACACTAGAAAGAGTCTGTATGAGTAACACTGAGCAGTGCTGATTTTATAGAAATCACAAAGACTTTATTTGTCCCCAAGGGGCAATTAAGGAAATAGCTAAAAATGCTAAAAACATTGCAGTGTTGTTTTTGTTTGTTTGCTTGTTTGCAAATCTTTGAATCTTCACATATTCCTGATATTTACAAGTTTATTTTTCAGGATTTCAAAAGAGACTTGAAGCTTGTCCCGCTTCTACCTCCTTTTTGATTTACTGCATTCCCGTCTAAGACCTTAGTGATGTGTTTGATGCAGGGTGACTGTTTAGGTCTGGGCTTCTTTAGTTTCTACGGAGCAATGGTGTCCATAACTGAGGAGCACTGTGTGTGTGTGTGTGTGTGTGTGTGTGTGCGTGTGTGCGTGTGCGTGTGTGTGTGTGTGTGTGTGTGTGTGTGTGTGTGTGTGTGTGAACCAGGCTGAATAATAACAACACACATTCATCAAGAATCTAATATGGGAAGGGCAGGGCTGTGTTGATCTGAGACTGTAGACAGTAAAAAGTCCATAGGAGAGATGGTAGCTGATTAAACAAGTGTCATGAGATAATAACAAAATGCAAAGATTGGTGACAGCGCTTGGAACCATAAGGCAACAAAAAACTGAGAAATAATTTAGGCTCTGCCTGTGAATCACTCTTTGCTTCTCTTCTTCCTTCCATCCCATCATCTCATATATCACTCTCCACTTGCTGTCTATCTGAGAACAAGGCACAACTTGCTATTGCAATAAACTATAATCTAATTATCCACACCTAACAACTCTTGCACTTAATCTATAATAAAATGATGACAGAAAAATGTTATAGCACTGCCTTTAGTAGCCTCACACAGCTCTACTGTTTCCTCCTCATGTCCTTACCAGCCATGTCTGGACAATGTTATATCATGAGTAATATTTAAAATAATCCATCTAAATAAAACACACACATGCACGCACACACAGTGACGTTTTAGACCTTCTTCAGAATACTGTATATACTATGGGCATCACGGTGCTGATCCAGAATCCTTACATTATTATTTATTACTAGAGCTACAATAATAAAGCAATGAGGAGGGGGAAGTAATAAATATGAAATAATGTATTTATGATGATTCCATTTGTTTCACTATCCACTCTGTGCAGGAGCAAAGCTTTTTTAAACTGTAGAGATACAATCATTTTACTGCTGTAAAAACCAAATTTTGTCTTATTTAAAATATAAATCTAATATAATCTGCTTCTTAATGTATGTTCTTTAAAATATAGCATGTGTTTTTTAATATATTATAATAATGCATAATTATGTGGACATGCATATTAGATCGTTTTTTAGTGAAATATAATCCCTCCAGAAAGGCAGGAAAAGCCCGGAAACTTACTTTAAAACTAAATATGTTCTAAATACTTTAAAACTAAATATGTTCCCTAAAACGGTGACAGAGCTACAGACCCATGACAGCCTTACACAGGTAGCCAGCAGCTGTGACCAGCACTACCTGTGCAGTTAATAAAAGGACAGGTAATGTTTGTCACGCTGTTGCACACACAGCACGCTCGTTTGTTTCAGTTCATCAGTTGCAACAAGACAGCTTACCAACGTGTCCGTAATAAGCTAATACTGTGTGCTGTAGACTACAGTGTACGCTGTACACCTACTTACTGTTTTTGTGTCGCATCAGTCTGTGTCTCCGAGTTAACTTCTGTTTCTCCTACAGACAGAAGAGACTAGAGGTGAGACGGTCTCATGCTCGCGTGCAGCAGAGAAACACTCACGATATAAACGTCTGATTGTTCACAGTGTCGAGGCGCTAGTGTCTAAACTGTCATTACAGAAGGACTAATGACTCACTGGGTATCGTTAGTAGAGCCAAGTCAGAGCATCAATGAACAGAGTGTTCCTTTCTTTAACCTTTTGGTCACTCCAAGGCTGGACTGGGACAAAACATCGTCCCGGGCGTTTTGACTCGAGTCCAGCCCCCCAGGTATTACAGGACAAACCATGAATCCTTTGGATGAAAACAAACACTGCTGTCACAGTGATGCACACTGTCTTGTTGATATATCAATCTAATAAACTTAAACCTGCACCATCCTCCCTGTGCTGGTATTCTAACAGTACCTGGAAGCAGACTGTTGGTCGTTAACCTCCTGAACACAACACATGGTGAAAACCTGAAATTAAGACAGAGACTAGAGGTGAGACATGATCATTACTGATGACAGATTCAGATATATTTTCATAAACCATTCATTTACCACATCAATAAACAGCACGGCAGCGCAAAATATGTTTTCTAACATGGCCTTTAAAAAGCTAAAGGAGACAGAAAGACAGCTGAGAAAGAATAAAACTGACTTTTTGATGGCGTTGATGTGGGAAATACTGGCATCATATACAGTACTTAGTTACTTCTGAAGAAATTATGATGGGACCCTAAAAAAATTACTATGTACAATAATGATTTCTATACATTTTACATCAGATGAAAACGTTTGTTGTAAGATTCAGATAATTATTTATTAAAAGCGAGACATTTTAAATGAGAATAAGAAAGTATTTCTTTGTGCCCCCCTCTCCCTGTTAATGCCCTACCTGCCCCCCTGGCAACACTTTGCTAGACCCGCCCCTGCACAGTTACCAGCTGTCAGCTACTTAGAAAAGGATCCTGGTGTTATTTGTCTCTCAGAAACAGTTCATAACTTCAACTCATTCATGTCACCTAAAAGGTAAACCTGTTTCTCCATCAGCTGTTCAGCTCTGATGATTCAGTAAGGACATCTCCTGGTTTCATCTTCATGTTTCCCTCTCACCACATATCCAAACCATCATGACCAGCAGCTTTACAGCTGTGGCTCCAGCAAACATCAGCTGATACTAGAAATTAATATTAAATAAATTCTAACTACAGCTGATCAAGCTTAAACGTGCTGCTGCTGTTTAGCGCGACATCCTCTGGTTTCCTGTTTCTGGCACAAGAAAAGCCGATCAGCTGATCATTGATCAGTTTCATGATTGAAGTAGAAACAGGAGAGGAGAGAGAATGAGAGGAGAAGAGGCAGCTGTGCTGCAAAGACAGAATAACTTCAGCTTTGTGTCTTTTTCATTGTAGCTGAAGTTCGGGACAAACTGTTCCTTTTCACCTCAATACCAAACGGGTAATATTTTCTCTGAATACGAGACGATTCCGTTTTTTACGAGACGGTTGGAAACTCTAATAACTAACCTTATAAATAAAATAAGATAAAACAAGTTCACTATCAGTAACATCACAGCACCCACCCAGCTGTATAGAGACTCCGTCATGCTAGCTAGTACGCAGTACGAGTTATTGTAACTGACTGTAGAAAGTCAGCACAACAAAAATAAACTAAACTTGGTTTATATCTGACCCAGACAGACTGCAGGTCATAACTTCTTACCTGAAGTTCAGTTCACTGCCTCGGGTCTCTGCTCCTCCTGCCTTTCTGTCATCCACCTGCCAGCGTGTTGCATCTGCTGCCTCCACCACTTGCTAATGTTACTGAATCTGTGGGAGCTCCACCACAGCCACCACCAAACAGCTGAGTTATTTTTACACATCTGCCAGCATCTGGCCAATCCACCACCTTTCAGTGTTTATACCGTTACGGGGGATCGGGCATACCGGGTTAGCCAGTTTTGTCTGGACTGGCTACACCCTCATAGCCAGTCCAGCTATGGCGTTGATGTACCAACAAAGAAACGGTGTGTTGGTCAAAGTTCGACAGTGGAGATGCTCACCAGTGTTCAGCCAGGTCACCAACAGGAAATCCCAATTTGGATGGACATAAAGACATTTATGATGAAAGTTGGTTCTTGTGATCAGCGCCAGCTCGACTGACAGGGGCTTGTGATGTGATTTGGATTTCCACATCACTGTGTTTCACTGTAGGCTGGCGAGGGTCAGTTTCCCCAGCTTTAAGGTTTGAGAATTATCCCAGGGAGTCAAGTACTTCTGATTTAAAGCTGGCATGATACTCTGTGTGTGGACCCGACAGTAATCCATACAGAGAAAAACCCAACAATCATATGACCCCCTATGAGCAGCACTTTGGTGACAGTGGGAAGGAAAAACTCCCTTTTAACAGGAAGAAACCTCCAGTAGAACCAGGCTCAGGGAGGGGCGGGGCCATCTGCTGTGATTGGTTGGGGAGAAAATAAAACTTTAATCAGAATTACACGTACCGGGTCACAGATCCAGTACCGTGACAGAGGGATTAAAGTACCAGAGGGCAGCATTGTAGACACAGAGGACAGCTACAAGTACCTGGGGATCCCGCAGGCAAATGGGAACCATGAAGAGGTCGCTAGGAAAGCTGCAACCACCAAGTACCTGCAGAGGGTCAGACAAGTCCTGAGGAGTCAGCTGAACAGGAAGAACAAGATCTGGTGATCAGGCACCCTGCTGGGATAATCAGCTGACCAAAGGAGAAGATAGAAGCCACTGACATCATAACCAGGAAACTCCTTTCACCCGAAGTCCAGCACCCTGAGACTGCACGCTAAGCGGATAGAAGTTGGGCGGAGACGGATGCAGTGCATCAGGAAGATGACCACAACTGACAGTTTAGCAAACAAATGATGAAGGGCTCAAGTGCAGAACCCAGGCAACACAGCGAGACACCGTAATCAGTTCAAGAATCGTTACTCAGTCAGGAGATATCTACACCCGACCTCAAACGAGTAACTCGACTTAAACCAACTAAAACAGAGAAATAAACGTTCCTCGGGCACAAAGGCGGAGCTTGACTAAACACAAGGATCCAGTTACTAGGGAGACTGGTAGGAGTGGAGACAGGCAGTGAGTGGATGTCCACAGAATAATAAACCTTACTTGGAACCCAAGCTAGTCGAGCCTGGGGAGGGTGTAGTGGGAGAAGCCTCGGGTCTGCTAGGAAACCAACGGCGTGCGAGCAGGCAGGTGAGCGTGGGGCGACTCTAAAGCACAGCATCTACAACCAACAGGTGAGCCAAAGCACCTGCAGACGAACGGCTTCTGTCTGAAATGAGTGAATGCACACTGGGGTGAAATCAAATCAATTTATTTATACAGCACTTTACACAGGATGAAAACCACAAAGTGCTTCACAGTAATATAAAAACAGAAAAACATAAAATAATCTAAATTCAAACATACAGCTGTGAAGAATAGATTCCTTCATATAGATCAGAGTTAAAGAGAATATAGTTTGATTTCTTTCAACATTATAATATTGTGTTAATGGGTGTAAGGATGCAAAATAGAAAATAGGCCTGGGATGGGAACAAACAACTGAGGTGCAGGGCAGGAGGACAATCAACCCCCAGGACATGAAGCAAGAGTTACTGAGGCTGAGGAGCAGACAAAGGGCAAACGGACGCTACCATAAAAGGAGGTGGGGGTCAGAGTGTCAGCACCTTGGCCACTGTACTAGTGTATTTCCATTGTGGGGGTGTTTACTGTAGGGGGAGGAGACCAGAGGTCTGTTGTGTGGAGTTCTTTAGATCAGCCTTCAGCATAGGACTGCAGATCTCCAGATGCATCTGTAATCATGGTAATAAAAGGATTGTGTAAAACATGGAAACATCTCAGCGTGATCTCTACCAGGACCAAAAGAGTCGCAGAGACCGGCGCTGTCTCAACACAGCAGAGATCTAATTAAAAGCCAGTCTCAATAAATGAGTCTTAAGCTCAGATATTGCAGAGATCCCGTCCAGTGTCCAGGCACCTTTAGGTCATTAGTCCTGAAATATTCTCCCATATTCTTCTCAGAAGCTAGAGGAAATAGACTAAAGTTCTTGTGAACATCACACAAGGAAAGAGAGATGTGGACCCCAGCAGCTTGAGAATGAATACTTTTGGATGATCTGATATCGTCATGTTGGTGTTGTTCCCAGATCATCATGAAAATGTTGTTCCAGGTTCAACATTGCAAGTGACCAATCACATTATTGTGACGTTATTCTTTTGCGCACCAACCCATTCGTGCATTTATGAAATTCCAATGTTGCAAGGACAATATCAATTCTTAGCTTTTATTAAAGGGTCAGGGTCAGGGTCCGTTGATCGGCGGACAAAGGCGGTTTCTCGCAGCTTAAGTACAGTTTTTTGTTTTACGCCGGTTTTTCCCGAAGTCGCAAAAGTATGACATCACAACATTCTGATTGGTCACTTGCAATGTTGATCCTGGAACAACCTTTAGTATGATGATCTGGGAACAACACCAACACGAGGATATCAGATCGTGCAATACTTTCAGTCCTGAAGTTTAACTTAAGCCCACACTCTTTTATTTTCTCCTCATGGACCAACCACAGCCTCTCAGTGTTCCTGTTTCTTCCCATCCTTGGTCTCGATCTCCAACTGTTTTCTCTTGAAGTGCATTTCCATTTCTGTCAGTCTCATGGACTGATGAAGCTCTGCTTGCTGCCTTGCTGTCAAGCAACTCTCAAGCTGAATGGAGTCAACGGACAATATTCCCAGGTCACAATGCACAGTAGACATGTTAGTTGTTTGTTTTTACAAACCAATTTCAGTATGTTAGTGCTCTGCAGCAGTCATTGGAAACTCTGCTGTGGGAGTTTCACTAACCTCCTGCACACTGTTACATCGCTAGAACAACCCGATATGAAACTAACCCCTAACCACATGGAAAACATCGCACAGAGCTGAGGTTATGAACCTTACGAGCTGTTCTGAGTTAACTTGCTGAGCGCTGATTCTTAAATATTGCCAGATGGAGAGCAGCTCCAGGAAACCCAGACTGCAGCTCAGGGAGGAATCTCTGGACCTCCTGGACTCAGTGAAGGCAAACAACACAAAGTCAAATTGGAGGTAAAGAGGATGCTACACTCAGAAAAATAAAGGTGCCAACTGGAACCAAATGGGGTTCTTTAGACTGATGCCATAGAAGAACCTTTCAAACAATGGTTCTTTGAAGAACCATTGTTTGAAAGGTTTTTTGAAGAACCATCAAGAAATGGTTCTTTGGGGCACCTTTAATGGTTTTCAAAGAACGGTGGTTCTTTAAAGTGTTCTTAAGACTAAAAGTATGATACAGATTTTAGTCTGAGAGATTTGATGTTCATCGACCTGCTGATGCTCTATACGTGCTGCTCTGTGGTTTTTCACAACATTTTGCAAATAACTATTTAATACAGGAAGTAGGTGAGCTAAAACAAGTCTTTCTTTGTGAGAGGACCATATTAATGAAACAAACCTCAATGACATCATAGAGATCCCTAAAGATGCTCCTGCTGCTTCTCTTCCTCCTCATCCTAAGCTTCCTTCTCCTTGTCCTCGCCTTCTCCCACTCCTCTTCCTCATTTTGTTGGAGCTGTGAACACAATTAATGTGAATCTGGATTAATTTGTGCAAACAAGAAAAATCTACAGCTTTTTGGTCAGAGGTGCTCTTGTGATTTAAGCCGGTAGATTTATGTGTTTATGCTTCAGCTCTGGCTGCTGAGTGATATTTACACCCCGGCTGGATTACAAACTTTAACCACGTGCTGAACTTTGGCCCAGCATTGATACCTCTTGTTAGTATAACGACCTCTTCTTAGCTCGTATGTATGATGGTGGATAAATGTAATATACAAAGAAAAATTAACTATATTACAAAAGAACATCTGTCTTGGAAACATCAAATGACCGGAGCATAACTTGTCAACTAGTCCGAAAATAAGTTATGCAGGAACAGTCAAAGACGCACCTCACGTCACATTTCTATTCATTCAAAACACTTATGCATAGCTGTGTTTTATACAGCTCATACAGAATTCAAAGTGCAGGTTCATGTGAGTATTTAATGTACGGCTCAGAGCTCACGCCACAACAGGCTTCAGGCGCCATTTTAGTGACTTTAACAATATATTCAATTTTAATTTCGGTCTAGCTGACATTACGTAAAATGGTAAATGGCCTGTGTTTGTATAGTGCTTTACACATCCAGTCATCCAGTCATTCACACACTGGTGATGGCAGCTACATCATAACATAGCATACATGTAATTTTAAATGGTTTAAAAGCATGTAGAATAGCATATGTACGCAAGTATATTTCTCCTTTTTTTATCAAGAAGCAAAGACAAAAAGGGGAAAATAAGAAACAGGGCAGAGTTCAGTGGTTGAATCATCCGTCCCCACCAACGCCAAAACCAAATCTACGCCCTTGCTGAAACACTTTGGCATTTGTTTACTCAGATGGGTACACAAGTCTGTTTTATTTCAATGATTCACAAACACACACACACAGACACACACAGCAAATCTGCATTTATTTGTCCCATGCACAAGTGGAAAATCTGCATCGTCATTGCAAAAAAGTGGACAGTGCAAGACAAAAGCAGTTTTTAAATAAAAACTGTACAAAGAGCACGGTATAGAAAGTGCAGTATACAAACAATCTGGAAACAAATATGGACACGTGTATTCAAAAATATTGGTGTGTGTATACACACACACACACACATCTATATCTACATATATATATATATATATATATATATATATATATATATATATATATATATATATATATATATGTAGATATAGATATATGTGTGTGTGTATATGTATATATATCATAATAACCTGACAATACTATAATATTGGCCATATTATATTTACATTACCACAGTGAGATGACTTTAGTCTCATGAACAACATTAGCTAATTGTTATTTACTAGCTAATCTTAAATGACTGTTCAGTACAGAAATGAAGCCCAACAATCATGTTTTACAGTCCTGTGGTCTCAGCCTCAGATACTCAACTAATCAAAGTGATGTCATGACAAAACATTTTTCTCCTTCATTTCTGTCACACAAAGCTGTAACGTGTCGCGGTTAGTATCATGGTTGCTAGGCAACCTGAACAGCGCAACGAAGGGCTAGACCGTCCCATTTCACAAGCCTCTCACTTCCGCACTTCTCGTACTTATAGTACGCACCGTACGTAGTACGCGTAGTGTGCGTACTTCAAGCGTGCAGACCCTGCATTGGGACACAGCCGTTGTCTCTCTGCATGCACTGCGCATGCGCACATCACGAACCCCAAATGTACTTCTTCTTGTTCTTCTTCTTTTTTTTTTTAACCCTTTGTGAATATTTGTTATGGTTCGTTTGGTCAGAAGTCACCGTCACATGAGGGTAGGTCACCGGGCGCACACAGACGCCACGTCCCGCCCTCTCGGTTTCTCTTTTGAGACCTGAGCAGGAACTCGGGACGTCGGTAGGTCACGTTTAGCACCCTCCTCCTTCTCCTCCTGCCCCATTTCCTCCTCTCGGCTGCTGTCGGGTGTGATGGAGTGCCACGAGGCCGTCGTGTCTTACCTGAGCTGGGGTCTGGTGGTGGGTGGGGTTGCTTACCTGCTGCGGCAGATGCAAAAGATGTGCGTAGTGAAGTACGGCCGCTACGCGCCCAGGCAGGCGCGCTGCTGCCCGGCCAGGCTCGGCTGGTTCTTGCAGGAGGTGCCGGCTCTCCTTGTGCCGCTGCTGCTGTTGCTGCTCCCCGGGGAGACCGGGACCGGGAGGAGGCTGCTGATCGGCACCTTCATGCTGCACTACTTCCACAGGTACGGTCTCATGCTCGCGTGCAGCAGAGAAACACTCACGATATAAACTTCTGATTATTCACAGTGTCGAGGCGCTAGTGTCTAAACCGTCATTACAGAAGGACTAATGACTCACTGGGTATCGTGAGTAGAGCCAAGTCAGAGCATCAATGAACAGAGTGTTCCTTTGTTTAACCTTTGGTCACCTCCAAGGCTGGACTGGGACAAAACATCAGGCGTTTTGACTCGAGTCCAGCCCCCCAGGTATTACAGGACAAACCATGAATCCTTTGAATGAAAACAAACACTGCTGTCACAGTGATGCACACTGTCTTGTTGGTATATCAATCTAATAAACGTAAACCTGCACCATCCTCCCTGTGCTGGTATTCTAACAGTACCTGGAAGCAGACTGTTGGTCGTTAACCTCCTGAACACAACACATGGTGAAAACCTGAAATTAAGACAGAGACTAGAGGTGAGACATGATCATTACTGATGACAGATTCAGATATATTTTCATAAACCATTCATTTACCACATCAATAAACAGCACGGCAGCGCAAAATATATTTTCTAACAAACCTTTAAAAAGCTAAAGGAGACAGAAAGACAGGTGAGAAAGAATAAAACTGACTTTTTGATGGCGTTGATGTGGGAAATACTGGCATCATATACAGTACTCAGTTACTTCTGAAGAAATTATGATGGGACCCTAAAAAAATTACTATGTACAATAATGATTTCTATACATTTTACATCAGATGAAAACGTTGTAAGATTCAGATAATTATTTGTTAAAAGCGAGACATTTTAAATGAGAATAAGAAAGAAAAGTATTTCTTTGTGCCCCCCTCTCCCTGTTAATGCCCTACCTGCCCCCCTGGCAACACTTTGCTAGACCCGCCCCTGCACAGTTACCAGCTGTCAGCTACTTAGAAAAGGATCCTGGTGTTATTTGTCTCTCAGAAACAGTTCATAACTTCAACTCATCCATGTCACCTAAAAGGTAAACCTGTTTCTCCATCAGCTGTTCAGCTCTGATGACTCAGTAAGGACATCTCCTGGTTTCATCTTCATGTTTCCCTCTCACCACATATCCAAACCATCATGACCAGCAGCTTTACAGCTGTGGCTCCAGCAAACATCAGCTGATACTAGAAATTAATATTAAATAAATTCTAACAACAGCTGATCAAGCTTAAACGTGCTGCTGTTGTTTAAATGGTTAATGGTAAATGGCCTGTATTTGTATAGCGCTTTTACTAGTCCCGCCTAGGGACCCCAAAGCGCTTTTACACGTCCAGTCATCCACCCATTCACTCTCACATTCACACACTGGTGGAGGCAGCTACAGGTGTAGCCACAGCTGCCCTGGGGCAGACTGACAGAAGCGAGGCTGCCATATCGCGCCATCGGCCCCTCTGGCCAACACCAGTAGGCGGTAGGTGAAGTGTCTTGCCCAAGGACACAACGACCGAGACTGTCCGAGCCGGGGCTCGAACCGGCAACCTTCCGATTACAAGGCGAACTCCCAACTCTTGAGCCACGATCGCCCATTTAGCGCGACATCCGCTGGTTTCCTGTTTCTGGCGCTAGAAAAGCCGATCAGCTGATCATTGATCAGTTTCATGATTGAAGTAGAAACAGGAGAGGGAATTACATTATATGTCATGTGTATTTTTTTTATTATTCATTTTTTTATATATATACATATATTTTTCTATCTATCCATACATACCTTTATACACATACGCACATATACACATTTTCAATAACCCCATTAACACCTCAAAGGATACACAACCTACAGATATATATATACCCACACCAACACACCCGTGCACCCGCACACACATGAAAATATTAGACAAGAACACCCGATCAGATCTCCACCTCCTCCCTATAAAAACCATCTCCTTAAACCGCTGTTTAAACTGTGTCATGCTCGGACATTGCTTCATATGTTTACTTAGTCTGTTGGACAGCTTCACTCCACAGTGAGATGCAGAAACTTTTTAATGTTGTACGGATACGAGGATGTTTTAAATGTAATTCCCCCTCAGATTGTGTCCCCGTTCCCTTTTAGAAAACATTTTTAGAATATTGTCAGGAAGCAGGTTATTTATTGCTTTATATATAATGTGTGCAGTGAGAAAATGAACCAGATCTGTGAATTTTAGAGTTTTTGATGTTAAGAATAGTGGATTTGTATGATCTCTGTAACCAGTTTTATGGATTATCCTTATGGCCCTTTTTGTAATATAAAGATTGATGATAGCGAACATTTGTAAGTATTGCCCCAAACCTCTGCACAGTAATTCAAATGCGGTGCAATCAGGGAACAATAGAGAATGTGTTTTACTCAAGATTGAAACACTTCTTGAAATTTTGTTATGTATATAATTTATATGAGACTTCCAGTTTAATTTATCATCTATAATCACACCAAGAAACTTATGTTCAAGTACGCTTTCAATTTCCACACCATCTATACGAATCTGCACTTGTGCCGATTTTAGAAGCCAAAGGTTGAAATTAGCTGGGAGCAGCTTCACTTAATTACAACAGTGGTTTTGTTAGGAAAACAGTTTCTGTATACCGGATACTAAATTACGTTAATGTGAGCGGCTAACGTATCTAACATAGCTAACTGTTACTGTTAGCACAACATTAACAACAAGCTACAGTGACAAGTAACAAAAACAAAACAGTAAAAAGCTTTAAATGAAAATGTTTTACCTTTTCCAACAGTCCCAGAATCCAGAGCTAAATAATAAAATAATAATAATAATAATGTTAATAAAGAATAAAGTTACGTTGAAACCAAGCACACCATTGTTTTTCTTGTGACATTACCAATAAGTTTGATGTGTCACATGACCCTCTTCCTTTTGAAAAAACAAAAATTGTATCCAAGATGGCCGACTTCTAAATGGCCACCATGGTCACCACCCATCTTGAGGAGTTTGCCCCTCACATATACTAATGTGCCACAAACATGACTTTAATATCACCAACCATTCCCATGTTATTACGCTGTATCCACATAAATGGCCCCCCCTGTACATTAATGAGAAATGACTCGGTCATACGAAGCTCAACGGCTCACGTGTGGCGGTTCTGTGGGCCCGTCTATGAACTCTGACCTTTGTTCTTTGTGTCAGGTGGATTCAGTTCAGCTGATTGGCCGGGCCATCCCTACAGCTTTATTTTGTTTCTCGCTGTGTTTGATCATCGTCTCGTCTCTTCATCATCACATAGATGGCAGCAGAGTTAACGTCTCGAGCTTCCTTCACTTACAGCAGGGGTCCCCAATCCCAGTCCACGAGGGCCGGTGTCCTGCAGGTTTGAGATCTCACCCTGGGTCAGCACACCTGAATCACATGATTAGTTCATTACCAGCATCTGGAGAACTTCAGGACATGTTGATGAGGTCATTTATCCATTTAATTCAGCTGTGATGGATCAAGGACTCATCTAAACCTGCAGGACACCGGCCCTCGAGGCCTGGGATTGGGGACCCCTGACTTACACGAAGCGTGTCGGTGCCGCATGCTCACAAACAGCCCCCGCCATCACGCTCCCACCTCCGCCGCGCCCTTTGACCTCCTAACACGGTGTGATGTGAGTGAAGTTGCCCCCCCCCCACACGTTCTTCAAATCCAACAAAAGTGGTATCAAACGTTTGTGCTGCTTCTGTTTTAACGATATTAATGAAAATGTAAAGGTCAAAAGGTCAACCAGCCCCCCCACATTACCCAGATCAAAGAAAAATGATGTCAAACATTTGTGCTACGTTTGTGCTGCTAACATTTTAAAGATATTAATAAAATAACATCTTGATGCTGAATCATCCAGCTAAGTAAATCTCCAAAGGTTGATTCTGTTCATCTGGACGTTTTCAGTGGGAGAAACGTTTCATCCAGGTGACGTCTTCAGTCTCAGCTGACTGCAGGTTTTATCTTATAAACAGTACATTTGCACAGTGAAGGAAACTAGCACCACTGAATGAACAATGTGCTGGGGGGTTAGTTCCATGATTGTTAGTATGCAAATTCTTATGACCATTGATCAACAACTACTAATCAAAGACACAGATTCTCAAATGGCCATGAGTCTCATTCACAGAAAGTGGGGAATAGCTACAATCACAGCATGTAGGATGGTGACAGATGTACCCTTAGGCCCCTTCTCGATGCAGAGATGGTCAGCATCCTGACAGCCTGATGGATGAAGCTCTCTCTCAGTCTGCGGGTTCTGGCCGGAGGCTCTTCAGTATCCTTCCTGATGGCAGCAAACTGAAGAAGCTGTTGAAGGGATGAGTGGAGTCACCTGTAATGGAGAGGACCTTCTGGATGAGGCAGGCGCAGTAGATCTCCTGGGGAGGCAAGAGAGGTCCCCACAATGCTCTCGGCTGCTCTCACTACCCGTTGTCATTTTTTCCTGCAGCAGTGCAGGAGTCATACCACACAGTGATGCAGCTGGTGAGGGTCCTCTCAATGGTGCCTCTGCAGAAGGTGCTCATAATGGGGGTTGAATCTCTTGCACTTCTCAGTTTGCAGAGGAAGTAGAGTCGATGTTGGTCTTCTCCACATTCAGGGACAGGTTGTTGTAGCTGCACCACTCTGCCAGATGGTTAACTTCACCCCTGTAGTAGATCTCGTCGTGGGTCAGCAGAGTGAAGAGAAGGGGGCTCAACACACATCCTTGGGGAGCCCCCGTATTCAGTGTTCTTGGGCTGGAGGTGTTGCTGTCGACCCGTACTGTCTGCTGAAATCTAGCAGCCGTTACACAGCGAGGTGCTGACCCCAGCAGATCCAGTTTGTGAATGAGTTGCTGGGGAATGATGGTGTTGAAGGCTGAACTGAAGTCTATGAACAGCACTCTAACGTATGAGTCTCTAGTGTCCAGATGTGTGAGGGCTGAGTGAGGGGCAGTTGATTCCATCATCGGTTGAGTGTTTTGACCAGTATGTGAACTCAAATGGATCCAGGTTGGGGGAAAGCGATAATTTGATTTGATGCATGACTAACCGTTCATAGCTCTTCATAATGATGGAGGTGGGTCTGACAGGACGGTGGTCCTTAAAGCAGGAGGTAGATGACTTCTTCAGTACAGTAATGATGGTGGAGGCTTCGATGTGGGAACGACGGCCTGACCCTAGTGATGTGTTAAAGATGTCTGTGAAGACATTTGTGAGTTCAGCATAGTCCGTCAGTGCTCGTCCAAGGATGTTATCAGGACCTGGAGCTTTGAGTGTACTGATTTTGGCAAGGGATCCCCACACACAGTCTGGGGATTGTGTCACCACGGTCTGCAGAGTGGGCTTGTAGTCTGTGATGGTTTGTATTCCTGTATCTCTGCTGTCGCTGATGCCACGTGACAGGTTTGCTGTTCTTAGGCTCACCTCATCCCCGGCTCTGAAGGCTGCATTTTTCAACCTTAGGAGCATTTGAACCTGACCTGTGAGCCATGGTTTCTGATTGGCCCGGACAGTGATAGTCCTGGTCTCTGTGACATCATCGATGCATTTTGGGATGTAGGCAGTGACCGTTTCTGTATATTCCTGAAAGTCTGTGGTGTTGTCGTGTGTGGCAGCCTGTGGTGGGAAAGCAGTCTTGCAGTGCGTCTGAGGACCCTTGTGGCCACACCTGTACCTGCTTACAAACTGGTTTGGTGACTTTGACCAGGGGCCTGTGGGAACCCATGGCACACCTAGGTTTCCACCTGTACTGACCCTTATGCAAAATAGGTGGAATAAGGACACAGTTCCAAAAGCAAACACAGTTGATCAGTGCTGAGCGCGGTCCTGTTGCTGAGGTTGGGGTGATCCTGTCATCTCTTATGAACGACCTCCAACGCTTCCGTGACTGGGATGTAACATCTCTCTCTCACTGTACATGTACTGTTTATAAAATTAGGGAAACATAACCTGCACAAACAAAATAATTTGCAGGACAAATGTTTGATATCAATTTTGTTTGATTTGAAGAAGGTAGGGGGGCCAACTTCACTCTCATGTGTTTATAAGGTTGAAACCTGCAGTCAGCTGAGACTGAAGACGTCACCTGGATGATGATGAAACGTTTCTCCCACTGAAAACATCCAGATGAACAGAACCAACCTTTGGGATTTACTTAGCTGGATGATTCAGCATCAAGATGTTATTTTATTAATATCTTTAAAATGTTAGCAGCACAAACGTAGCACAAATGTTTAACATCAATTTTGTTTGATTTGGGTAATGTAGGGGGGGCTGGTTGACCTTTTGACCTTTACATTTTCATTAATATCCTTAAAACAGAAGCAGCACAAACGTTTGTTCAGTGTCGGTGTCATGTGATCAGTCTGTCTCTCACAGGCTCATCTAAAAGCAAAGTCTGTCTTCAGTGATGGAGTCGTGGAGGTGAGCGTGCATACAGCCGAGTGCATTACTTCAGACAGTCGCACCTGCTGGTCCAGGTGTTTCTGTCCTCCTCTGTATGTGACGAGCACCTGATGGTCTGCGATGATGAACTGTGGCCCGACACGCTCACTGTTTGAAACAAGATGGTTTGACGATCTGGAGAGAGCTCGTGGTTTCACCCTGTGGGACACACGGCGATGACACACCTTTCAGTTGGGTCTGAACCAGCTGATATGAATCTGAGCCGCAGGACTGATTTCTAATCGCTGAGAGATTCCTCGCTGTGCCTCCTAAATGGTCCAGCGGAGGAGTGGTTCACATCTGTGCAGATGTTTGCAGCGTCGAGTGGATCAATAAATGATGAAATGAGAGGAACATGATGGAAAACGTTGGTCTGTGAGTCACAGTGGATGCTGTGTGCTGGTCCTCTCACAGCTGCTGCAGGTCTGAGGATTAATGCTGATTTGTGAAGCTCCTCAGGTTTAAACGGTGTGACATCACGGCGTGATGGGTGTCGTTTTGCCTGAAGCTGCAGCTTCCACCTGCGAGCCTCACTGAGGTGGGGAACGCACCTGCGCATACCTGAGCAACACGTTCTCACTCCCACAGCGTAACATTTTACGCTAGGTGACAAATCGTCAACATATTACGTTTTCGGCTACCCACCACGTTCCTAAATGACGACCTCGGAAAAATGAGGAAATATGAGAACCGTATGGACTCAATCTACACATGTTCGCTCTTTTTCTTCAAATCACTTAGAAACACGCTATTTAACATCATTACAGTCCTGGTTAAGCTCAGGAAAAAGGTCATGGTTAGGGCTAGGGATAAGGTTAGGTTTAGGGCTGGAACGTCTATTCCCGCGGGAGCGTCATTGCACTGGATTGCCGCCATAACCCGCCGCGTACCATAAGAACGCCGAAGGTCTCCTTGCGCGGTCCTCAGGAATGCCGCGGGACGTGACAAAACGTCGGCATGTTACGCCTCGGGAGTGAGAACGGGCTGACCTGAGACCTCCTGCTGCGCCCGACTTCAGGTCTTCTGGGAATCCATCCTACTCGTTGTCTCTCTGCATGCGCTGCGCATGCGCACATCACGAACCCCAAATGTACTTCTTCTTCTTCTTCTTCTTCTTCTTCTTCTTCTTCTTCTTTTTTTTTTTTTAACCCTTTGTGAATATTTGTTATGGTTCGTTTGGTCAGAAGTCACCGTCACATGAGGGTAGGTCACCGGGCGCACACAGACGCCACGTCCCGCCCTCTCGGTTTCTCTTTTGAGACCTGAGCAGGAACTCGGGACGTCGGTAGGTCACGTTTAGCACCCTCCTCCTTCTCCTCCTGCCCCATTTCCTCCTCTCGGCTGCTGTCGGGTGTGATGGAGTGCCGCGAGGCTGTCGTGTCTTACCTGAGCTGGGGTCTGGTGGTGGGTGGGGGTGCTTACCTGCTGCAGCAGATGCAAAACTGCGCAAGGTACGGCCGCTACGCGCCCAGGCAGGCGCGCTGCTGCCCGGCCAGGCTCGGCTGGTTCTTGCAGGAGGTGCCGGCTCTCCTTGTGCCGCTGCTGCTGTTGCTGCTCCCCGGGGAGACCGGGACCGGGAGGAGGCTGCTGATCGGCACCTTCATGCTGCACTACTTCCACAGGTACGGTCTCATGCTCGCGTGCAGCAGAGAAACACTCACGATATAAACTTCTGATTATTCACAGTGTCGAGGCGCTAGTGTCTAAACCAGGGGTGTCAAACGTACGGCCCGCGGGCCGGATTAGGCCCGCAAACGGGTTTAATCTGGCCCGTGAGATGATTTTGTAAAGTAAATGAGCTGCAATTTTTCAATAAAGAAACTGCTGTTCCAATTGTGTCTATTGGATGGCGCATTAGCAATTGTGAGCTACTTTGTTTTGCCCGTGAAATTTAAACCTGATGTACTTTGGCACCCTCATTGCCCCAACATGTCTCTGTCAAAAAAGAGAAACGTGGATGCAGAGTGTTCCAAGAAAAACGGTCATCCTCCTGTTTATTCACGGAAGTGAATGGGAAAGCTGTTTGGTGTGTTCCCAGCTTGTTGCAGTGCTGAAAGTATATAACCTCCGTCACCACTATGTGAGTCTTCATGCCGACAAATATGACAACTTTCAAGGACAGCGGAGAAGAGAGAAGGTGAATGAACTGTTGGCGTGTCTGAAGAAACAGCAGTCTGTGTTTACAGCCCAGACATCAGTGATGCTGCAGTGAAAGCTAGCTTCCTCAATGCTAACGAAATTGCACTAGCTTCAAAACCATTTAGTGAAGGTGAATTTATAAAAACATGTATGATGAAGGCATCGGAGATAGTGTGCCCTGAAAAGCGCCAGGCCTTTGCAAATATCAGCCTGACAAGAAACACAGTTGCCGACAGGATTTCTGATCTTTCAGCGGATTTGAACAGCCAGTTGAAGCAAAAAGTAAATTTATTGTGTTTTCAGTTGCAATTGATGAAGGCACGGACATTACAGATGTTGCACAACTGGCAATTTTCATCCGCGGAGTTGATGACACATTGACCGTCACCGAGGAGTTCGTGGAGTTGGTACCGATGACAGATATAACGACCGCACTCGTCAGCGCGCTGGACAGGGTCGGAGTGGACTGGTCCCGCGCTGTCAGCCTGGCTACAGATGGTGCGCCCTCAATGATCGGGAAGAAAGCAGGCGTTGTAAAAAAGTTCAGAGATAAAGTGCAATCTGCAAATGCAGGACGTGATTTTTGGACTTTTCACTGTATTTTGCACCAGGAGGCTTTGTGTTGCAAGTCACTGAAAATGGATAACGTCATGAAGGTGGTCATCCAAACTGTTAATTTCATCCGATCCAGAAGCCTCAATCACCGTCAGTTTGACAGTCTTCTCAGAGAGAAAGACCACATCTATGGCCTGCCATACCACACTGAGGTGAGATGGTTGAGCCGAGGTGCTGTGCTGAGGCGTTTCTTTGATTTACGAGAAGAAATTGAACAGTTTATGGAAGAAAAGGGCAAACCAGTGTTAGAATGGATGCAGGACCTTGCATTAGGGCTGGGCAATATGACCCAAAATTCATATCTCGATATATTTTACCTGGACGGCGATATAAGATATATATCTCAATATTTTTTTTTTAAGCCATAAAGTAAGAACAAAAAGAGAGTTCTTAGTCAAAGCTGTGTCCCAGATCTCACACAGGCACTTTTATTAACATAGAGCATAGATGTACATAAAATTTACTCCAAAATAAATTATGAGCATTTATTAAATAATAATGCTCCATAAATAAAAGAAAACTATGTTGTTTTTGTGCATAACAAAAAGCTCACAACTGTGCAGTCAAAATGTAAACTAAAAGACGCAGAGCATAGTAACAAAGACAGATTTCACAGCTGCTCTGTTCCCAACTTCTACTGTGTGACTGACAGTCTGGAGTTTGAAATCCTCTTCGTAACCACGACTCTTAACAGGTGCCATTTATGGTCCTTATACACAGTAGGGTAATATTACGTTGAAGCACAGTGCGTATCACTCCGCGAGGCTCCTCAGTAGCCGTAATGCTCCAACAATCCATCAACCGGTGCAGCACCGTAGCTTAGCAAAGTCGTACTAAAACATTTTTTGACAGATTGCTGAGCGCTGTGTTCCACATAAAATCGGTTCGCGGCCATCAAGCACAACCAGAATTCATACATAAGGTGCGCTGTCAACTTTTGAGAAAATGAAAGGATTTTAGGCTGTGGAGCGCCTCTGGGCTGCATGGCGTTAGCGTGGTTAGCTCGTTAGCGTGGTTAGCTCGCTAACACGTTGACGGCGTCCAGCCCCATGCACAGGGCGATGCGCAGTAACTCGTTAACGGAGATTTGCCGTGTCCATCTTGTCGCTTCCTGCAGGTGAAGCGATGGGGGAGGAGGGGGAGTTCAGTGAAGGAGGGGCGAGGCCGAGTAAGACCTAACTTCCGGTTGCGCCGTAAGATGGCTGCACCGACGAGAGCTCCCAGTCATCTCAGCAAAAATGTTATTATTTATTTTGTTCTGCTTTCAATTTCTGTGCGCACAGCGCGATCATACACTCGGTATGACAGACAAACGCTTTTGGAGCTACGTTCGTCAGCCAGTTCGGACTTTACAGCGGGTTTCCACTCCGTGGACGCTCTGCTGCCTGGGATCCTTTGTTTACTCGCGCGACGTCGAGGGAAAACAAAGAGGGGGAAACGCGCCGGAGTTTTGTGCCGAACGCGACAGAGAAACAGCAAGCCACCTCTCCCCAGCATCCTGCTCGCGAATCTCCAGTCTCTGGACAACAAACTTGACGAGCTGCGTGCACGGATTAAACACCAACAAAACATCAGGAACTGCTGCGTTCTGGCCTTCACAGAGACATGGCTGGAGCCCAGCGTCCCCGACTGCGCCATCACGCCGGATGGATTCACTGTTTACCAGGGAGACCGAACGAAGGACTCAGGCAAGAAAAGGGGAGGAGGGGTGTGCTTTATGGTTAACTCCTTGTGGGCTAGAGATGTGTGTATCTTAAAAACTTACTGCTCTCAGAGCCTCGAACTACTGACCATTAAAGTCAGGCCTTTTTACCTCCCGAGGGAGTTCAGCTCAGTTCTCCTCTCAGCTGTTTACATTCCTCCACACGCTGATAAAACTACGGCTATGGACGAACTGTATGACATCATTACTGGACTTGAGAACAATAATCCAGAAGCTGCCTTTATTGTGCTGGGAGACTTCAACAGAGCCAACATGAAGAAGGTTCTCCCCAAATACTATCAGCACATCTCCTTCCCCACAAGAGGTGATCAAACACTGGACCACTGTTACACTCCATTCAAAGAGTGCTACAAACCCCTCCCCCACCCAGCTTTTGGTAAGGCAGACCATTGTTCCTGCTGCTGCCTGCATACAGACAAAGACTGAAACAGGAAAAACCAGCTTCCAGGGTTATTTACAAATGGGACAGTGAGGCTGAGGAGGACCTGCAGGACTGCTTTGAGACAACTGACTGGCAGATATTTGTGGATGCAGCTGATGGCAACATCAATGAACTCACAGACTCTGTCATTGGATATATTGGAAAGTGTATGGATGATACCATCACAAAAACCACTGTCCGCATATATCCAAATCAGAAACCCTGGGTAAATAAAGACGTTCGCGCCAAGCTAAAAGTGCGGACCTCTGCCTTTAACTCCGGGGATGCTGATGCTTATAAAGCAGCCAGGTATGACCTCCGAAAGTCCATAAAAAAGGCCAGAAAGGACTACAGGGACCAAATGGAGTCCAGCTACCACAGCTTTGACACCAGGCGACTGTGGGATGGACTGACAGCATCACTGACTACAAGAAGGTCAACACAGTCAGTGTTCAGCCCACTGCATCTCTCGCAGACGAGCTCAACAACTTCTATGCTCGTTTTGATGCAGACAACAGAGAGCAGATCCTCGACCCTCAGGAGGACAGTGAGGCTGCAACTTTAACTCTGGAAACAGAAGCTGTGAGATGGTCTTTTAAAAAGGTAAATCCTCACAAAGCTTCTCAGAGTGTGTGCAGACGAGCTGGCAGAGGTGTTCACCAACATCTTCAACCTCTCCCTGAGGCAGTCAGTGGTCCCCACGTCCCTCAAAGCATCCACCATCATTCCCGTTCCCAAAAAATCAGTGGTCTCCTGTCTGAATGACTACCGTCCTGTTGCACTGACATCCGTCATCATGAAGTGCCTGGAGCGGCTGGTCAAAGGTCACATCTGCTCCTCCCTCCCTGACACACTGGACCCTCTTCAGTTTGCCTATCGGACAAACAGAGCCACAGAGGATGCCATCGCCCTGGCAACGCACACCACCCTCACTCACCTGGAAAAAGGGAATACATATGCAAGGATGCTCTTCATCGACTACAGCTCTGCATTTAACACCATCATCCCCTCGAAACCACGAAGCTCGTCGACCTCGGGCTGGAAACACCAACCTGCAGATGGATTCTAAACTTCCTCACAAACAGGCCCCAGGTGGTGAGAGTTGGTAAGCACACCTCCTCATCACTCGTCCCAAACACAGGTACGCCACAGGGATGTGTGCTCAGCCCCCTCCTATATTCCCTGTTCACACACGACTGTGTTGCTAAACACGAGTCCAACACCATCATCAAGTTTGCTGATGACACAACCATCATAGGCCTCATCACAGGCAATGATGAGACGGCCTATAGAGAGGAGGTGATGGAGCTGTACGAGTGGTGCCTGGAAAATAACCTGACTCTCAACATCAGCAAAACTAGAGAGATGATAGTGGACTACCGGAAACGACCAGTCAGGGAACACCAGCCCATCCACATCAACGGTGTCAAGGTCGAAAGGGTCAGCAGCTTCAAGTTCCTTGGAGTCAACATCACCGAGGACTTCTCCTGGACCCTTCACACAGACACTGCTATCAGGAAAGCTCGCCAGCGGCTTTACTTCCTGAGGAGGCTGAGGAAGTTTAGCATGAACGCCAACATCACCTCAAACTTTTACAGGTGTGCAATTGAGAGCTTGCTGACGAGCTGCATCACAGTTTGGTACGAAGCTGCTCTGCCAGCAGCCGTAAATCACTACAGAGGGTGGTGAAGGCAGCAGAGCACATCACTGGCATGAGGCTTCCTACCATTCAGGACATTTATCTCCAGCGATGCCTCCGTAAAGCTCACAGCATCATCAAGGACCACAGCAGCACATCAGCTCCTTGTTACCATCTGGCAGACGTTACAGGAGTCTGTCTGCTCGACTACAAGACTTAAAAACAGTTTCTACCACCAACCATACGACACCTCAACCACAACACTTAAACACACACAACACAGCACTCAGAAGCTGCAGCTTCACAAGTGTTTAATCTGCACTGGTCATTTCACTTTATTGTCATTGATATTTATATTTAAAAGTGCAATACTGTAATTTTCTGCTGCTCATTCCTGTGCAATATCCCATCTGCCCTCCCGTCATATTTCTTTTCAAGATTTTCTTATTTAATCACTAGTGTACATATATTTATATTTATAGATGCATATATATTTAGTCATCTTTTCTCTTTTACCATGTCTCTCTAATATTTAGCTCCTTACTATTTTTATATTTTTATATTTTATTTTATTATATTTTCTCCTACTGTATCATGCTGCTGAGTGACTGCTGCTCGTAAAACACATTTCATTGCAATGTTGACCCTGTGCTAACGTGCATATGACAAATAAAACTGAAAACTGAGTAATGTTGCGTAAAGACAAAAGTGGACGAAAGAGGGGCAAACTTACGGCTCCACAAGTATAGTTATAACATAACATAGACTATATCGATATAAAGGATATTGTCACATCTTATATCTCGTATAAAAATATATCGATATTTTTTAAAAACTCGATATATCGCCCAGCTCTACCTTGCATTTATGGTGGATGTTACAGAGCACCTGAATAACTTGAACAAACAGCTGCAAGGACGCAACAAAGTTGTCACGCAGTATTATGACAGCATACGTTCTTTCAAGCTGAAGCTGTTATTGTGGGAGACGCAGCTCGCTGGTGGTGATGCAGCTCACTTCCAAAGTGTGGCAGATATGAAGGCAAGGCAAGTTTATTTGTACAGCACAATTCAACAACAAGGTGATTTAAAGTGCTTTACAGAGACATTAGAAACAAAAACAAATAAAAAGCATGATTTAAAATTGATTAAAGCAAGCAAACAAACTAACTAATTAACAAACAAACAAACAAACAAAACAGATAAAATCAGTAGTTAAAATGTAAGTTTTGAAATTTAAGCTTAAGTGCAGATTTGGTGCTTTATTCAAATGCAGCTGAGAACAGGTGAGTCTTCAACCTGGATTTAAATAAACTGAGTGTTTCAGCTGATCTGAGGCTTTCTGGGAGTTTGTTCCAGATATAAGGAGCATAAAAGCTGAATGCGGCTTCTCTGTGTCTGGTTCTGACTCTGGGAACTGATAAAAGACTGGATCCAGATGACCTGAGGGATCTGGAAGGTTCATACTGGGTCAGGAGGTCACTGATGTATTTTGGTCCTAAACCATTCAGAGCTTTATAGACCAGCATCAGAACTTTAAAGTCTATCCTCTGACGGACAGGCAGCCAGTGTAAAGACCTCAGAGCTGGACTGATGTGGTCCACTTGTTTGGTCTTAGTGAGGACTCGAGCAGCAGAGCTCTGAATGAGCTGTAGTTGTCTGACTGATTTTTTTAGGTAGACCTGTAAAGATGCTGTTACAGTAATCAAGCCTACTAAAGATGAATGCATGGACTAGTTTTTCCAGGTCCTGTTGAGACAGCAGATCTTTTATCCTTGAAATATTCTTGAGGTGATAGTAAGCTGACTTTGTTATTGTCTTAATGTGTTTTTCTAAGTTTAGGTCTGCATCCATCACTACACTCACATTTCTCTCCTGGTTTGTGGTTTTTAGGTGTATAGACTGAAGTTCTCTGGTGACCTGTGATCGTTTTTCTTTGGCTCCAAAGACTATTACCTCAGTTTTGTTTTTATTTAGCTGGAGAAAATTGTGGCACAACCAGTCATTAATTTCCTCAATGCATTTACCAAGAGCCTGTACAGGCTATATATCTATATCTATATAGATATAGATATAGATATAGATATAGATATATAGATATATAGATATATCATAATAATCTGACAATAACTATAATATTGGCCATATTATATTTACATTACCACAGTGAGATGATTTTAGTCTCATGAACAACATTAGCTAATTGTTATTTACTAGCTAATCTTAAATAACTGTTCAGTACAGAAATGAAGCCCAACAATCATGTTTTACAGTCCTGTGGTCTCAGCCTCAGATACTCAACTAATCAAAGTGATGTCATGACAAAAATGATTGACCAACAAAACATTTTTCTCCTTCATTTCTGTCAAACAAAGCTGTATGAAACGTTTCTCGCGGTTAGTATCATGGTTGCTAGGCAACCTGAACAGCGCGACGAAGGCTAGACCGTCCCATTTCACAAGCCTCTCACTTCCTCACTTCTCGTACTTATAGTACGCACCGTACGTAGTACGCGTAGTGCGCGTACTTCAAGTGTGCGGTCTCTTAATTGGGACACAGCTCACATGTGATACTTGTCTGCTCAGATGTGAAGTTACCTATTGATACAAAGTATTTCCTGTTTTCTAAGTATGTTTTGAACCAGTTTAGTACAGTTCCTGAAAGACCTGCCCAGTTCTCCAGTCGTTTGAGTAATATGTTGTGGTCAACTGTATCAAATGCTACACTGAGATCCAGTAAAACTAAGACTGACATTTTTCCACTGTCTGTATTCAGAGATGTGTCATTAAACACTTTGGTCAGAGCGGTTTCAGTGCTGTGGTTCTGTCTAAAACCTGACTGGAAGGCATCATAGCAGTTATTCTGTTTAAGGAGTAATTGAGCTGTTGAGAAACTGATTTTTCAATGATCTTACTTAAAAATGGGTGATTTGAGATCGGCCTGTAGTTCTTCATTTGTATCTTGTCAAGATTGTCCTTTTTCAGTATAGGTTTGATTACAGCAGTTTTTAGTGGTTCTGGAAACACACCTGATAATAAAGAAAAGCTGACGATCTGTAACAGGTCTGACTCTAAAGTCTGTGAGACCTTTTTGAAAAACCTTGTTGGCAGGACATCTAAACAGCAAGAGGAGGAGCTCAGCTGACCTATGATGTCCTCCAGGTCTTTGCTGTTAATCGGGTGAAACTGTTTGATGTTTAAACAGTTTGTCGGTGGACACAGTACATATCCTGGATCTGCTGTTGATATACCAATTGCTTGTCTAATCTTTTGGATTTTTTCTGTGAAGAATTTGGCGAAGTCATTGCAGGCCATGGTCGAAGTTCAGCTGCCACTGACACAGGAGGGTTTGTTAGCCTGTCAACTGTAGAAAATAAGACCCGAGCGTTATGGCTGTTTTTGGTGATGATGTCAGAGAAGTAGGACCTCCTTGCACTCCTCAGTTGTAAATTATAATTGTGACGTTTCTCTTTATAGATGTCATAATGAACCTGGAGGTTTGTTTTTCTCCATCTGCGCTCAGCTTTCCTACACTCTCTTTTTTCATTTTTCACCAGTGTGGAGTTTCTCCATGGAGACTTTTTCCTTCCAGAGATAACCTTCACCTTAATGGGAGCAATTGTATCCTTTACATTTAACATGTTGGCATTGAAGCTATTGACGAGCTTGAAGCGGTTCAAAGATAAAATAACGGGACTGTTACTAGAGTTTGAGCAACGATTTCAGATTTTTGGTGAACTGGAGAAAGACTTCAGAGTTTTTTGCTCGCCGTTCACCGTGAATCCCTTTGACCTGCCCGTCAGGATCCAACTTGAAATAATAGACTTGCAGTGTGACTCGGATTTGAAGGGCAAATCTGCCGCAGCTGGCTTGAACACGTTCTATCAGAATCTCTTGCCAGGTTTCCCCAACTTGACAGCCCTCGCTGCAAACTGCTGTGCATGTTCGGAACCACGTATCTTTGTGAGCAAGGTTTCTCTGTAATGAGCATAAATAAAACAAAACTGCGCTCAAGGCTCACGCACAGGTACTCGAATCACATCCTGAAGTTAGCTGCCGCTCAGGATGTGAAGCCTGATATTGATGAGCTGGTGAAAGCTAAAAGATGCCAGGTATCAGGAGTCAAATAAACTATGCAACCCCACTGAAAGTGCTGCATGAGACACCCTGATGTACTTCTGTGAATCACTGAGGCACTGTGTGTGTTCTTTGTCCTCAGAGTTTTCAAATAACTTGAGGTGTTTTGTAATTAATAGCTATGTTGTGCTTTTGGACACACTGTCCTCAGGCTCCAGCTTTATGTTTATATATTTTTATGTTGATGTGAGACTGTTTCTATTTGATTATATTTTATTTATATATTTAACCTATTCTGTGGTTCTTGTACTTGTTTGGGGAACAGGATTTCATTATTTTTATCTACATTGCTGCCTGCGAAGTGACACCCTGATGTAGTTCTGTGAATCACTGAGGCACTGTGCTTGTTCTTTGTCCTCAGAGTTTTCAAATAACTTGAGATGTTTTATGATTAATAGCTATGTTGTGCCTGTACTATTTTGAACATACTGTCCACAGGCTCTAGCTTTATTTTTATGTTGATCGTATTAAAACAAAGAAAACAATCTGAAGTTGTTGTTTTTAAGTTATATATACTATGATTTTACCAGTCCGGCCCACTTGAGAATAGACTTCTCCATGTGGCCCCTGAACTAATGACTCACTGGGTATCGTTAGTAGAGCCAAGTCAGAGCATTAATGAACAGAGTGTTCCTTTGTTTAACCTTTTAGTCACTCCAGGGCTGGACTGGGACAAAACATCAGGCGTTTTGACTCGAGTCCAGCCCCCCAGGTATTACAGGACAAACCATGAATCCTTTGAATGAAAACAAACACTGCTGTCACAGTGATGCACACTGTCTTGTTGATATATCAATCTAATAAACTTAAACCTGCACCATCCTCCCTGTGCTGGTATTCTAACAGTACCTGGAAGCAGACTGTTGGTCGTTAACCTCCTGAACACAACACATGGTGAAAACCTGAAATTAAGACAGAGACTAGAGGTGAGACATGATCATTACTGATGACAGATTCAGATATATTTTCATAAACCATTCATTTACCACATCAATAAACAGCACGGCAGCGCAAAATATATTTTCTAACATGGCCTTTAAAAAGTGAAAGGAGACAGAAAGACAGCTGAGAAAGAATAAAACTGACTTTTTGATGGCGTTTTACACACAGTACTGGTGCAGAATCTAGAAGATGTGGGAAATACTGGCAAAATCAGCTGATCATTGATCAGTTTCATGATTGAAGTAGAAACAGAAGAGGGAGAGAGAAGAAGAGGCAGCTGTGCAGCAAAGACAGAATAACTGCAGCTTTGTGTGTTTTTCATTGTAGCTGAAGCTTTTATCTCATTTTATTTATAGGGTTAGTTATTAGAGTTTCCAACCGTCCCGTAAAAAACGGAATGGTCTCGTATTCAGAGAAAATATTGTGCGTTTGGTATTGAGGTGAAAAGGAACAGTTTGTCCCGGACTTTGAAATGTTTATTGAAAAAAAAAAAATTCAATAAACATTTCAAAGTCCGGGACAAACTGTTCCTTTTTACGGTGGCCCCTAGAGACAAAGCACGTACAAACTCCAAAACACTTGCAACTCCAAAACACTTGCAAACTCCAAAACACAACGGAAGTGCTCCAGGACGCTAGGGGCAGTGTTGAGCTCGATTTGCAAAATAAACGGCAAGTTTGTCTGTATGGGACGGTCTAGTCTCCGTCACGCTTCCCAGGTTGCCTAGCAACCATGATACTAACTAACTGGAAACATGTCATACAACTTTGTTTGACAGAAATGAAGGAGAACACATTTTGTTGATTTGTTTGTTTGTTTCTACAAGAGCTTTGTGTGATTTGATAAGTATCTGAGGCTGAGACCACAGGACAGTAAAACATGATTTTTGGGCTTCATTTCTGTACTGAACAGTCATTTAAGATTAGTTAGTAAATAACAAATAGTTAATGTTGTTCATGAGACTAAAGTCATCTCACTGTGGTAATGTAAATATAATATGGCCAATATTATAGTTATTATATTAATCATTATTAGCTATTACAGCAGTGAACATGAACTCTGTGTCAAATACTGAGCCTCAGTACAGATTCAAGTTGCAGTTATTTATATGTCTTATCACCTTAAATCTTCACTCAAAGACAAGTATCTTTGACAGTGCATATATAGGTGTATCATATATAAGAGACAAATGTTGTTCGTTTAATATGTTGTCATTACTAAATTTGGCTCATTGCTTACATACGTGTGTAAACAGCAAATGTACGAGCTGTGATAACTGTTTCTGATAGAATGAAGAGTAGACTGATATATGAAATATTCCTTTATTGGGTGAGAAAATCAGACCATGTCATAACTGCTTTAAGTCATGCAGAATAGATATCAGAGCCTTAAACAGGGTGACTTCTGCTAAATGGGTCAAACTGGGCAGAAAGTCTACAAACACATAACATCCTTATAGAATATGATGTAACACTATAGATCAACTTACCTCAGAATATATAAAGCATATAAACAATTACAGCGATATGATGCAACAAACACAGCAGTGCTACTGATCCAAAATACTCAAAGCTTCATAGAACTGAAACAAACATTTATTTTTAGCTCCATTCTGCTGCTGATACATACTTTAGGTTTCTGAATATTAAACTTGTTGCTGCCTTTCATAGTGTGTAACTTGAAGGCCCTGAGTACTTTCTCCCACACTGAAAACACTGGATGATAACATTATTTGAACATTACCTAATAAGACTGATTCAGGACAGACAGTTAGTGATGTTAAACTTTCCTAGCAGTCCTTCACAAACAGGGAACAGTCTGTCTATTCTCTCCATCTGTCAGCTGCTGCTGGCTCTTCCTCCTCCTCTTCCTCACACACTGCTGAGTTTGTCCTGGTGGATCATCAGGGGTGCAAAGCCTCACAGATGATGTGCAGCAGTGGGTCCCTCAGTCTGTCCTCACTCTGGACACTTGCAGTCGTCACACATGGAAATCAAATGTGTGATAAGCTGCAGGATTCAAACACAAGTGTAACTTATAAACACATGTTCATACTTTTATTCCACAATCAGAGAGAAAGAAACGGAGAGAGAGTGCAGGACACACAGGTGACAGTCTCAGGTGTATACACTGCTACAAAACAGCACAAAAGAAGGAGGATTTAGTGTTTGTGTTATTACGAAACAAGAAGAGTTCCAGATGGTACAGTGGACACATGTGTGACTCTGTGATTAAAGCATCTTTCTTTCAGCTTAACGAGTGAACCGTCAGCTCGTTCAAACACACGTTAAAGTCCGTTTGGCTCGACACCACCGAACAGAGGCAGCAATATAACAGAGCTAACATTAACAGTGCAGTGAGTCCTGCTTGTGCCGTGATATTCAGGACTGCAAACCGAGCAGCATCACTGACTTTCAGCTTGTTGTGTTTGTGGATATATGACTGACTTTAATTATCCATAAAATCATCACATTCTCTGTAAGATTAAGGTCGACTATTGAACGGCGTATATTTTAAAGTAAAGGCTTTAAAACCAAGTTAGTACAAACATCGCTAATGTCACATAACTTTCCCGACATGTGGCCAACAGTAATGTTTTAATGTTCTTCATTATAAAAACATTTGCGCATAAATAAGTGACATAATATTCAGTACTTACTTCTAAAAGTTTACTCTTCGGCGGCTCCGCTTCCGCCGTTTTTTTAGGCAAAATTATCTACACCGCCGCAGCGCTATGAAATTTGGGATATGTTGGGCCATGAAGGCTACACCGACCCATCCTTAAAATTCAGGGAAATGAAGGACGCATTTGAGGGCCGCATTTCGAGCAGCCTTTGAATTGGGACAGCCTTCGTCGTGTCGCTGTGACGTAATCGGCCTTAAAATGCGGCCTTTAAGACTGCAGACCTGGTTTGAATGTTTGTAATTCTTTGTATTACACCCCCTGGCATATGTTAATTTTGTTTTGATTGTATACATGTTCTGTATACTGTTTCTTAATAAAGTTTTATATTAAAAAAAAGAGAAAAAAAAAGGCTGCAGACTCGGTAATTGGTACTTCCTGGCTTGTGTAGTTACTAGGTAACAAAAGCTCAACACTGCCCCTAGCGTCCTGGAGCACTTCCGTTGTGTTTTGGAATTTGCACGTGCTTTGGAGTTTGCAAGTGTTTTGGAGTTTCCAAGTGTTTTGGAGTTTGCAAGTGTTTTGGAGTTTGCATGTGTTTTGGAGTTTGCAAGTGTTTTGGAGTTTGCAAGTGTTTTGGAGTTTGCAAGTGTTTTGGAGTTTGCAAGTGTTTTGGAGTTTGCAAGTGTTTTGGAGTTTGCATGTGTTTTGGAGTTTGCATGTGTTTTGGAGTTTGCATGTGTTTTGGAGTTTGCATGTGTTTTGGAGTTTGCATGTGTTTTGGAGTTTGCAAGTGTTTTGGAATTTGCATGTGTTTTGGAGTTTGCATGTGTTTTGGAGTTTGCAAGTGTTTTGGAATTTGCATGTGTTTTGGAGTTTGCATGTGTTTTGGAGTTTGCATGTGTTTTGGAGTTTGCATGTGTTTTGGAGTTTGCAAGTGTTTTGGAGTTTGCATGTGTTTTGGAGTTTGCATGTGTTTTGGAGTTTGCAAGTGTTTTGGAATTTGCAAGTGTTTTGGAGTTTGTACGTGCTTTGTCTCTAGGGGCCACCGTACCTTTTCACCTCAATACCAAACGCACAATATTTTCTTTGAATACGAGACCATTCCGTTTTTTACGGGACGGTTGGAAACTCTAATAACTAACCTTATAAATAAAATAAGATAAAACAAGTTCAACATCAGTAACATCATAGCACCCAGCAGTATATAAACTCCACAAAATATGAATAAAAACAGACAGGAATATTATTACAGATTAAATAAACTTAAACTTAAACTTAAAAAATAAACTTTATATATTTTGCTCTTCATAAAAATATATCCTGTCAAAATTATGCAAGTTAGAAATATGAACATGCTGCCAAAACCCCAGAAAAAATAAAGAAAGCAAACACAAGGTTGGAGCTGCATGTAGACGGAGCTGGGCGCTGCTACAGGGGTGGAGCTAATAAACTGTGCGGGCCGTTCAGTGTCGTACTTTCCCTGAGTGCATCATTACACTGCAGCTGCATCTGAATCTGCACAGGTGCAGCTCAGCAAAGCTGACTTGGTTCAACATTACTGCAACAGGGAAAGTGAGGCAGGCTGCACTGGTGCATTTGTGACAGCTTCACTTGAAACGCCTTCACAGCATCATACATGTCCATGAACTGACAGGTTTCCTTGCTGAGCTCAAAAACTTTTATCCCATCTCAGCCAGCGGACCTCTGTATGATGAAACTCTGAATCTATTTCCCACATAAAAGACTGAAACTGACGTGACGTTTAGCTCAGATAAAATTTACGGTTTGCGTCACGGTGATCATTACATGCTCCATTTTTAGGACTTTACCAAACAGCCTTTCCTGGAGTGTGATGCAGTGATGTTAACTCACCGGTACAGTTCTCCTGCATCTTTACTCGCATCCTGCTGACTAGTCCGCTTTTTTCACCGCACAACACCGGCGCTCCATCTGTTGTCAGTCCAACAAGTTTGTCCCAGGAGTTTTATGTCGTTACACTTTGACATACGTTTTAAAAAATGTCTTTTCCTGTCGTTGCATCGATTTAATGTCCAATATTTCCTCTCCACGGATGAAGCTGGCCAGCTGTGCAATGTCCATCATGTCTGTACTTTCATCCACAGCAAGATGCAATAAAGTTTTTGCTTCTTTCACACAACTGTGTTCTTGAACCAGTGGCCATCTCACAAACCTGATCAGCAATTGTGTTTCTGCTCAGGCTCACAGACGTCCACAGCTTCATCCTGCAGCTCTTCAGATTGGCACCAGCTGATTTGGCTCCTCTGCTACAATGAAACTTTCACAACAGCTTCACTTTGTGATTTTGCTCTGGTGACAAACGTCTGCTGAAATGTCAGATTCTTCTTCTTCTACTTCCTGTAGTTTCTGCGTTTAGGTTTTTCATCTTATCCTGACGTTTTGTCTCGTAGTGCCGTCTTAAACTAAATTCCTTAATTACAGCCACATCAGCTCCACTAATAAGACACACGGCTTTACCAGCATGTCTGTAAACATATATTCAGTCTCTGCTTTCAGAATCAACTTGTCTCTCCACCATTGTGAGCGGCGAGCATCTAACAGAAGTTTGACTTGATTGACGCGTTCAGCAAGGAGGCTGCAGCGCTGCATTATGGGATCTGTAGTTTGTATATTATTAGCGCCTCATATCGCCGGGCCTTGCATAACAATAATAGTACATCTATATAAAAGGATCTCGCGGGCCGGATATAAATGTGCGCTGGGCCGGATGTGGCCTAGACTTTGACACATGTGCCGTGTTTATACCGTTATGGAAAAAAAACAGAAAAAAAACCCCATCGGCCCATAAAAACGAAAAATCACCATCGGAAATGCCCGGTATGCCCGATGGCCAGTCCAGCTGTGGTCTTCCCGCATCACTTAAAACTCGAGGGCACCGATCTTTCCGAGCTGTTGCACCCAGACTGTGGAAGGCACTTCCCCTGTTTCCACGGTGTTTGGACTCAGTGGAGACCTTCGAAAAGCAGCTAAAGACATTTTTATTTCAAAAAGCTTTTTATGATGTATTTATGACTGTATTGTGTTTTTACCATGTAAAGCACTTTGTGCCACATGTCTGTGAAAGGTGCTATATAAATAAACTTTACTTACTTTGAGCAGCATCCACGCATGTTTGAGACGCGGCTGAAGGACGGCCGTGTGACCTCTGTGTCCTCAGTCTGAGCGGCTCTGTGAGCATCTGCAGGAACAGATCTCCAGGCGTCTTGAAGGACATTCACAGCTCTTCTTTGGATGTCTCTTGTTCTAGGATCCAGTACGACACCTGCTCCAGTCTGCCCACCTGTGAAGATTATCCTGTCGTCTCCCCTTCAAATTAAAAGACTGACACAGAAAACACATGACTTTGAAAATAATCAAATTAAAGCACTGGTAGTATTTAAACCAAAAGATAATGTGCAAGTAGGAACTTATTGTAACATAATGTACACACATTATTATAAACATTACTGTATGGTTTTACGATTCATATAACAGTACTACATGGTATGGACGCGACGCACTAACGTCACTAACGTCACCGCTCCCAGGAGCGCGTGCACTGCAGCGGCGCCGTCATGGAAGGAAAACTGTCACCTTTTTAAAATCTCTGCTTTCTTCCATCCTCCTGTTTTGCCTCTCGCGCTGCTGAGGGCGGTCTCGGCAGACGATACAGGCGATACGCCCACATGGCTTCCTGTTCTTCCTGCAGTTATAAGAACACATTTCTGTGGTATTCGTATATGGAGCGTCAACAATAAAATTCCATGTCAATGCATTTTATTTATTTTCTGTATTTATAGTTGAAGATATAACATGAGATATCCAACTGTACGGTTTGTAGAGGGATGTGGCACAAACAAACAAACAAACATAAAAACAAATAAAGAAGTTAGTCCACCCTCCCAATCGTTCACAGTGGCACACATGTCTGGGTGGACTAACTAAAACAAAACTACAGCAGAGAGAGCCCAACAACAGCGACAAAGCAAAGTCATCACTTTAAAACACGCAGGAAGCCCAGCCCTCCCTCCCCGGCCACCTCCTCCAGCCTTTACAGCAGGCCAGCCGAGAGATCTCTCCAGCATGTCCTGGGTCTGCCCTGGGGCCTCCTCCCAGTTGGACACGCTCAAACCACCTCAACTGGCTCCTTTTGATGGGAGGAGCAGCAGCTCCACTCTGAGCCCCTCCCGGATGGCTAAAGTTCTCACCTTGTCTCTAAGGGAGATGCCAGCCACCCTTCAGAGGAAGCTCATTTTGCCTGATCCGCGATCTTCTTTCGGTCACTACCCACAGCTCGTGACCATAGGTGAGGGTAGGGCGTAGACCGACTGGTGAACTGAGAGCTTTAAAGCACCTCCTGAAGAACCTCCCACAAGACACTCCAAGAGACACGATTGAATGCCTTCTTCAAGTCCTCAAAACACATGTAGACTGGTGGGGCAAAGTCCCATGCACCCTGGAGTACCTCGAGAAGGTAAAGAGCTGGACTACTCTTCCTTGAAGGTGACAACCACTACATTGTTCCACCTGCATCCTAGGTACGACTAACGAATGGACTCTCCTTCCCAGCACCCTGGCAAAGACTTTCACAGGGAGGCTGAAGAGTGTGATCTCCCTATAGCTGGAGCACACCCCCGGGCCCCTTTCCAGACCTTCACCTTCATCATGAGCTTGATTACAAGCGGCACAAGCTGCAGAAATGAGCTTTCTCCACAAGGTGGATGGCCTCTCCCTCAGAGAGAGGCTGAGGAGCTCAGAGTAGAGCCACTACTCCTCCACATCTAAAGGTGTCAGTTGAGGTGGTTTGGGCATCTGACTAGGAGGCTTCCTGGGTGTTTCAGCGTATCCGAAGGAGGCCCCGGGGCGGCCTTGGAACGCCTCAGGGTTCCCCTGGATAAACTGGAGAGGGGGGTTTGGGCATCCTTACTTAGGCCGCTGTCCCCATAACCCGGCCATGGGGGCTTCCATAAGTGGAAGAAAATGAGTGGATGGATGGGCGATTGAGCCATATTATAAACTATGATCAAAACTGTCACTAGCATAAATAACGAGTTTCCATTAAAACAGGTAACTCTAACCTCAGTTAAACACCTACTGCACATTTTCCTGGTTGTTCTCTCCTGGAGCCTTTAAAGAGAGCCTCCTGGCTGCAATGTCACCCTAAACCGGACAAACAGAAGAAATCTCTGAGGTGATTACAGAAAGATTTCCATTATTGTTGGAGCAGTCAGGCGGAGCTCGCTCTCATTGCAGGGCTGCATTCAGCCACACAAACTCTTTGTTACCAGTGACAGCGAATATATCATGTGCACTTACTTATACCAGCTGCTGACAGGCACACCCTGCAGTCTGTGCCAGCATGTTGGGAAATGTTTGACTTTCAGTGGGATCAAGTTCAGGATTGTCTCAATAGTTATTATAAACGTGTTCTCCCAAGTGATTCATCATTGGAGGGATCGGTACATCCAGCTGTGCTCTCCACTAAGTTTGTTTTGTTTTTATAGTGTTTAACACAAAGAACAATCTTATTTCAAAAGGTTATACTTTTTAGAATAATGAACAGACGAGCTTAGAGAAGCATACACTTTAAAATACTGGGTTTAAAACTTTGCATACAAAACGTAAAATGTTCACGAATGCTCAGTGAGCCACTTCCAGACGTAGTTAAATCCCACTTTTGCCTGATCACGTGGAGTTTGAGGATGCACATCTTTGACTGTCCTGTAATTTATCATGGATCCGATTGGTTTGAGAATTCCTAATTTTATGTATTGAATTGAATTAAAAACACTTTTTTATGTCCTTTGTATAGATCACATCTATTTCTTCTTTTTCCTCGTTATTTGTTCTTTTAATTTGTGGTTCCCTTTTCCTTTGGAGTTATTGTCCAGCAATTAAAAATCTCTTTTAGTTGATTAAATTCAGTTTGTTGAGACCTTACAAGGAGTCCAAAGAATTGGAGGATCAAGCTCACTGTTATCGCTCTGTTGTATTCGTTGATATCGATTTTTATTTGGTCTTTCAGCTGGCTCTGTGCCTCCACAACGTCTCTGTAATCTGACTCCAAGTTCAGATTGAAACATACGGGACTGTGGTCAGACTGATCCGTAGTTCCTATTTTGCAGTCGGATATTGTATGAAGGTCTTTACTGAAAATTAGGAAGTAGTCTATCCTAGAAAAGGTTTCATGCGGGTTAGAAAAGTGTGTAAAGTCCTGCTGGGGTCTGCGTAAGTCCTGCCATAGTTCATAGTTCACTGTTCATTGTATGTGCTTAAGTTTCCAACTATGCAGTGGTCATATATTAGACATCAACAGAGCAGTAAGACTCACCCTGTGGCGGTTATATCTACTTTCCACTGCATCGCAGTATTCCTACTGGTCCTGCTGCAAAAACCTGGAGTTTTTACTGGAAAGTGTGGACCCTGGGGTTCTCCAGGAGCGTGGTACGGAATTTCAGAGCTGCAACCAGAACCCTACTCATGTCATTCGTCGCTTCCACCATGGATTCGTACAACATCATTCCATCATAGAAAAGTCTGAGTTTAGCAGGAAAGGAGCTTGGAAGTGAATTTTCTTATCCTTTAACACTTTGTTTGCCTCGGAGTACTGCCTTCTTTGTTTCAGGACCTCATCCAAATTTACAACCTTCCCGTCGAATTGAAATCGACACTTTACCAAGTTGTCTTCAGTATTTCTTCTCTCATCCTGTAACTGGTCATTTTGGATACAGTGGACCTCGGAGATGCATCCAAGGGTGGTTTCCCTCAACTGCACAATGTGCCCTTCCCACCGCCGGTGGAGCCTCCAATGCATTCCTCAGCAACCGCTACTCAAAAGAGGCCTTGAGTTGTTGGGTGCTGTCCCTCCTAAATTCTGTCAGTTCTTTCATTATCAGGTCCAAGTTTACGATGTCCATGCTCTCTGTGTCAGGCTCGGGTCGGGTTAGCATCTCTTCATCCTCCAGTGCTTCGATGCTAGTTGAGGTTTGCTAGTGTCATCTTCCTCGTTAAACAGCTCAGCTTGCGTCTTCCTTGTCTTCACTTTAGGCATTTTCAAAGCCCAAGATATTAAGTTTACTATTGCACTACTGCACTAAACGAACTAGAGTTAAAGTGGGCTGATTTATTTAAGTGTAAGTTGGTTTTTCTGCTGCCATCCCGCTTCTTCCAGCTGGAAGTCCACCTGTGATAGTTAAATCCATCCCATAGTTTGGTGATCAGTTCAGGAGTCACTGCTGTGGTGTGATTTCACAGTCCACAGTTGTTGGAAGTGGAGGCATGTAAATGGAGCCTGTTATAACCACCACAGTCTGTATTACTGGACTCATTATCTACTAGTTAAACCTTAACTCAAAAAGCATCTCTAGACCCAGCAGTCTTAGCTAATTATAGGCCAATCTCCAACCTTCCTTTATATCAAACATCCTTGAAAGAGTAGTTGTCAAACAGCTAACAGATCATCTGCAGAGGAATGGTTTATTTGAAGAGTTTCAGTCAGGTTTCAGAGTTCATCACAGCACAGAAACAGCTTTAGTGAAGGTTACAAATGATCTTCTTATGGCCTCTGACAGTGGACTCATCTCTGTGCTTGTCCTGCTAGACCTCAGACCTGAGTGTTTCTTCTTCACTCATTATGTGTTAACAGACCTCTCTGCACTGAATCATATCTGTTATTAACCTCTGTCTCTCTTCCACAGCATGTCTTTATCCTGTCTTCCTTCTCTCACCCCAACCAATCACAGCAGATGGCCCCGCCCCTCCCTGAGCCTGGTTCTGTGTTATTCTTTACCTTACGATATAGAGCGCCTCGAGGCCACTGTTGTTATGGATTGGCAGTAATCAAATCGAATTGAACTGAATCAGGAGGTTGAAGGCAGGAGACCTGCTGACACGGCTAACCTCGCGTCTGGAAAAGATCATTGCTGTAGTTACATCACAACAGTAACTCTGACAGTGATAATCATTCGCTGATAACTAATAACTCACCTGGGGCACAGACACAAAGGCGTGCACCTCAGTGATTCTGACAAAATGCCGTTGAATTATGTCATCATGGCATGATGAATGGAGAAACCGGGAATTCTGGGTGGATGTTTGAACAAAATGCATCTGTTTCATGTTTTAGAGTTTATTTAAAAAATCAGGGAGACAGTCCTGAGGTAAACACCTGTCCGTGGGCGGAGTTTCCTCTATCTGGGACACAAACAGATGCTGAAGGAGGGTTTTCTAACCCACTGACACTTAAGGTTGTTGTGTGTGGGAGCTCCATGTCAAACTGGAAGGGGGGTCGTTGCAGATCATTGGAGACTTTTACTTTGAAGGGTGGTGAAGTTCAAAGAGAAGGTAACATGAGTTTGTCCCTCAGGAGCATCATCTACGCCTTCCTGACCAGAGCACGACCCATCCCGCTGATCATCATAGTCTGCGCCGTAATCTTCTGCTCGCTCAACGGTTTCCTGCAGGGCCACTTCCTGCTACACTGCGCTCACTTTGAGGACACCTGGCTGACCCGCGCCCGCCTCACTGCAGGTGAGTCACAGCTACACCCACCAGTCACCATGAGGCCTCGCCACCATTGTCCTGAAGATTTCGTTTCGAGGCTGTAAAAACTACATTACCCACAGTCCTTGGTTTAACAGTGAGGCTTTGATTGGTGTGGGTCAGTGAAGGGCGTGATGGGAGTCGTAGCTGAATGTCCCGTAGTGACTTTGGTCTTTAATCCAGACCACACTGACCAATCGCCATCACCCGTTATCATTACATCAAGAAGGCAGCAGTCGTAGGAGGAAGATGCAGTGAAGTCCTCCACCACCACGCCTCCACGCAGAGAGGTCATGTCAGGGTCACCACGTATATGATTGCTGATTCAAACATCTGCTGACTTTTACCTTTAAAAGTCTTGTTTTCCACACTGGGATAAAACTACGACAGGAAAGCCAACTCGGCTTCAGCATCTGGCTGGTTGGTTCTGTGTTCTGTGTTCGGGTTCTGTGTTCTGTGTTCGGGTTCTGTGTTCGGGTTCTGTGTTCAGGTTCTGTGTTCTGGTTCTGGTTCTGTGTTCTGTGTTCTGGTTCTGTGTTCTGTGTTCTGTGTTCGGGTTCTGTGTTTGGGTTCTGTGTTCTGGTCCTGTGTTCTGTGTTCTGTGTTCTGTGTTTGGGTTCTGTGTTCAGGTTCTGTGTTCTGGTCCTGTGTTCGGGTTCTGTGTTCTGGTTCTGTGTTCTGTGTTCGGGTTCTGTGTTCAGGTTCTGTGTTCTGGTCCTGTGTTCTGGTTCTGTGTTCGGGTTCTGTGTTCTGTGTTCGGGTTCTGTGTTCTGTGTTCTGGTTCTGTCCCTGGTTCGTTCCCGGGTTTCGGCACCAAAATGTAAGGTTCTTTTTGATTTGGAAAGAAAAGTAAGCGCAGTCAGAGTCCTAGGGGGTGTCCAAAAAGAAAAGTGATTTATTAAACACACACGTATTACATAGTGTGGGAAGCCGGTCTTCCCTTTCTGTTCGCTACAACAAGCTTTATAGCCTTTATGACGTCAGAACAATTCCTGGGAGTCACCTTCTTCAGAACAACAACTCTTTCCCAGACTTAAAACCAGATGTTTCCAATCATCAGTATTTGGGAACATAACAATTGTGTAAGACGAGTGTGCCGTTTGTGTGAGATTGTAGGTCCAGGCCAACGAAAGTTGAGTGTCCTCATCTGACTTACTGTGGACCCACCACTATGCTGGTGCTATGCATGATAAAGCATTGTATCTAGAATGTGTTTATTCTGCTTGCTCTGGCAAATATACTAAATGATAAATGATACATGATAATATTGATGATAACCTGATGATAAGTGATACAAACTAATGAAGTAATGATGAAATAATGACCGTGCATGTGAATAATAACATAGTGACAGTAAAATAACATTCCTTTACGTGACACAGGAAAGCCAACTCGGCTTCAGCATCTGGCTGGTTGGTTCTGTGTTCTGTGTTCGGGTTCTGTGTTCTGTGTTCTGGTTCTGTGTTCGGGTTCTGTGTTCAGGTTCTGTGTTCTGGTTCTGGTTCTGTGTTCTGTGTTCTGTGTTTGGGTTCTGTGTTCAGGTTCTGTGTTCTGGTCCTGTGTTCGGGTTCTGTGTTCTGTGTTCTGGTTCTGTGTTCTGTGTTCTGTGTTCAGGTTCTGTGTTCTGGTCCTGTGTTCTGGTTCTGTGTTCGGGTTCTGTGTTCTGTGTTCGGGTTCTGTGTTCTGTGTTCTGGTTCTGTGTTTGGGTTCTGTGTTCTGGTTCTGTGTTCTGTGTTTGGGTTCTGTGTTCTGGTTCTGTGTTCGGGTTCTGTGTTCTGTGTTCGGGTTCTGTGTTCTGGTTCTGTGTTCTGGTCCTGTGTTCTGGTTCTGGTCCTGTGTTCTGTGTTCTGTGTTTGGGTTCTGTGTTCTGTGTTCTGGTTCTGTGTTCTGTGTTCTGTGTTCGGGTTCTGTGTTCAGGTTCTGTGTTCTGGTCCTGTGTTCTGGTTCTGTGTTCGGGTTCTGTGTTCTGTGTTCGGGTTCTGTGTTCTGTGTTCTGGTTCTGTGTTTGGGTTCTGTGTTCTGGTTCTGTGTTCTGTGTTTGGGTTCTGTGTTCTGGTTCTGTGTTCTGGTTCTGTGTTCGGGTTCTGTGTTCTGTGTTCGGGTTCTGTGTTCTGGTTCTGTGTTCTGGTCCTGTGTTCTGGTTCTGGTCCTGTGTTCTGTGTTCTGTGTTTGGGTTCTGTGTTCTGTGTTCGGGTTCTGTGTTCGGGTTCTGTGTTCTGTGTTCTGTGTTCAGGTTCTGTGTTCTGTGTTCGGGTTCTGTGTTCAGGTTCTGTGTTCTGGTCCTGTGTTCTGGTTCTGTGTTCGGTTCTGTGTTCTGTGTTCTGGTTCTGTGTTCGGGTTCTGTGTTCTGTGTTCGGGTTCTGTGTTCAGGTTCTGTGTTCTGGTTCTGTGTTCGGGTTCTGTGTTCAGGTTCTGTGTTCGGGTTCTGTGTTCTGTGTTCGGGTTCTGTGTTCTGTGTTCTGGTTCTGTGTTCGGGTTCTGTGTTCTGTGTTCTGTGTTCAGGTTCTGTGTTCTGTGTTCGGGTTCTGTGTTCAGGTTCTGTGTTCTGGTCCTGTGTTCTGGTTCTGTGTTCGGTTCTGTGTTCTGTGTTCTGGTTCTGTGTTCGGGTTCTGTGTTCTGTGTTCGGGTTCTGTGTTCAGGTTCTGTGTTCTGGTTCTGTGTTCGGGTTCTGTGTTCAGGTTCTGTGTTCGGGTTCTGTGTTCTGTGTTCGGGTTCTGTGTTCTGTGTTCGGGTTCTGTGTTCGGGTTCTGTGTTCAGGTTCTGTGTTCTGGTTCTGGTTCTGTGTTCTGTGTTCTGGTTCTGTGTTCTGTGTTCTGTGTTCGGGTTCTGTGTTTGGGTTCTGTGTTCTGGTCCTGTGTTCTGTGTTCTGTGTTCTGTGTTTGGGTTCTGTGTTCAGGTTCTGTGTTCTGGTCCTGTGTTCGGGTTCTGTGTTCTGGTTCTGTGTTCTGTGTTCGGGTTCTGTGTTTGGGTTCTGTGTTCTGGTCCTGTGTTCTGTGTTCTGTGTTCTGTGTTTGGGTTCTGTGTTCAGGTTCTGTGTTCTGGTCCTGTGTTCGGGTTCTGTGTTCAGGTTCTGTGTTCTGGTCCTGTGTTCTGGTTCTGTGTTCTGTGTTCGGGTTCTGTGTTCTGTGTTCTGGTTCTGTCCCTGGTTCGTTCCCGGGTTTCGGCACCAAAATGTAAGGTTCTTTTTGATTTGGAAAGAAAAGTAAGCGCAGTCAGAGTCCTAGGGGGTGTCCAAAAAGAAAAGTGATTTATTAAACACACACGTATTACATAGTGTGGGAAGCCGGTCTTCCCTTTCTGTTCGCTACAACAAGCTTTATAGCCTTTATGACGTCAGAACAATTCCTGGGAGTCACCTTCTTCAGAACAACAACTCTTTCCCAGACTTAAAACCAGATGTTTCCAATCATCAGTATTTGGGAACATAACAATTGTGTAAGACGAGTGTGCCGTTTGTGTGAGATTGTAGGTCCAGGCCAACGAAAGTTGAGTGTCCTCATCTGACTTACTGTGGACCCACCACTATGCTGGTGCTATGCATGATAAAGCATTGTATCTAGAATGTGTTTATTCTGCTTGCTCTGGCAAATATACTAAATGATAAATGATACATGATAATATTGATGATAACCTGATGATAAGTGATACAAACTAATGAAGTAATGATGAAATAATGACCGTGCATGTGAATAATAACATAGTGACAGTAAAATAACATTCCTTTACGTGACACAGGAAAGCCAACTCGGCTTCAGCATCTGGCTGGTTGGTTCTGTGTTCGGGTTCTGTGTTCTGGTTCTGTGTTCGGGTTCTGTGTTCAGGTTCTGTGTTCTGGTTCTGTGTTCTGTGTTCTGTGTTTGGGTTCTGTGTTCAGGTTCTGTGTTCTGGTCCTGTGTTCGGGTTCTGTGTTCTGTGTTCTGGTTCTGTGTTCTGTGTTCTGTGTTCAGGTTCTGTGTTCTGGTCCTGTGTTCTGGTTCTGTGTTCGGGTTCTGTGTTCTGTGTTCGGGTTCTGTGTTCTGTGTTCTGGTTCTGTGTTTGGGTTCTGTGTTCTGGTTCTGTGTTCTGTGTTTGGGTTCTGTGTTCTGGTTCTGTGTTCGGGTTCTGTGTTCTGTGTTCGGGTTCTGTGTTCTGGTTCTGTGTTCTGGTCCTGTGTTCTGGTTCTGGTCCTGTGTTCTGTGTTCTGTGTTTGGGTTCTGTGTTCTGTGTTCTGGTTCTGTGTTCTGTGTTCTGTGTTCGGGTTCTGTGTTCAGGTTCTGTGTTCTGGTCCTGTGTTCTGGTTCTGTGTTCGGGTTCTGTGTTCTGTGTTCGGGTTCTGTGTTCTGTGTTCTGGTTCTGTGTTTGGGTTCTGTGTTCTGGTTCTGTGTTCTGTGTTTGGGTTCTGTGTTCTGGTTCTGTGTTCTGGTTCTGTGTTCGGGTTCTGTGTTCTGTGTTCGGGTTCTGTGTTCTGGTTCTGTGTTCTGGTCCTGTGTTCTGGTTCTGGTCCTGTGTTCTGTGTTCTGTGTTTGGGTTCTGTGTTCTGTGTTCGGGTTCTGTGTTCGGGTTCTGTGTTCTGTGTTCTGTGTTCAGGTTCTGTGTTCTGTGTTCGGGTTCTGTGTTCAGGTTCTGTGTTCTGGTCCTGTGTTCTGGTTCTGTGTTCGGTTCTGTGTTCTGTGTTCTGGTTCTGTGTTCGGGTTCTGTGTTCTGTGTTCGGGTTCTGTGTTCAGGTTCTGTGTTCTGGTTCTGTGTTCGGGTTCTGTGTTCAGGTTCTGTGTTCGGGTTCTGTGATCTGTGTTCGGGTTCTGTGTTCTGTGTTCTGGTTCTGTGTTCGGGTTCTGTGTACGGGTCTGTGTTCTGGTTCTGTGTTCTGTGTTCTGTGTTCGGGTTCTGTGTTCTGGTCCTGTGTTCAGGTTCTGTGTTCTGGTTCTGTGTTCTGGTTCTGTGTACGGGTTCTGTGTTCTGGTCCTGTGTTCTGTGTTCTGGTTCTGTGTTCAGGTTCTGTGGTCTGGTTCTGTGTTCTGTGTTCGGGTTCTGTGTTCTGGTTCTGGTCCTGTGTTCTGTGTTCAGGTTCTGTGTTCAGGTTCTGTGTTCGGGTTCTGTGTGTGGTCTCCATGATGCTCTGCGGCTTCATGGAGACCACACACAGAACAGTCTGCAGTCTGGATTCAGGGTCCTGGACCGTTGGCAGACGTTCCTGATCAAAGCCCGCTCATAATCACATCTTTAAGTTTAGCTCGGCTAATCTGACACATGGGAGCAGAACTCTGACACTGATAATAATCTTATTGGTTGTTGGGCCATCAACACGATTCAACGTAAGAAAGAAGGAATCAGGTGACGAACACCAGGCCTCGAAGAAGACAGCAGCTCGTATGAACATGTACGTTTATGCAGGTAAACCTCAGCGAAAGGCTACCTGGTTACCCAGGAAACCAAACCCAAAGTGCCAAGCTGTCAGCTACAAAGTGATGTGTGGGTGGAGCTTTAGACCAGGTGATTTTACCTGTCTTGTGAAGCTGTACAGGCGCACCTGATGAACTCTGTCTGTGTCTGAAGGTGTTGCTGTGTTTGCGCTCGGTATGATCGTCAACATCCACAGTGACTCCATCCTGCGTGGGCTGAGGAAACCTGGAGAGGTTGTCTACAGAGTCCCTCATGGTACGTCGCGTCCTCCTCGTGAGCAGACCTCCTCGCCGTTAGCCGCCGGGGCTGCTGCCTCTCGTTAAGCCGCTGCCGTCTCTGTGTTTCAGGGGGCATGTTCGAGTTTGTGTCTGGGGCAAACTACTTCGGGGAGATCGTGGAGTGGTGTGGATACGCTGTGGCTGTCTGGTCTTTGCCAGCCTTCGCCTTCGCCTTCTTCACCATCTGCTCCATCGGGCCCCGAGCCTGCATGCACCACAGGTAACGAGCCTCTGACGAGGCTTTGCTGCTGCTGATGCGACTGGGAGAGTGTGATCATTAAGAAAACACATTTCTGACCTTGCCGAGTGTCCGGCTAAGTGCCTGAGTTTCTTTGGCTCTCGTTAAAAAGTCTTTGGGGTCCAGAAATACTCGAGTGCCAGGTCAGTCCTGCACGGGGGGCTTCGTAAAGGTACTGAGGCGTGTGCTGTAGAGCACAGCGTCAGCATGTTTCACACAACGCTGATAAAAATGCTGCACAGTTTCCATTTAAAGGCTTCACTTTGTGTTTCTGGCTGTTAAACCCAAACATCATCATGAGAAGTTCTCTCCTCTGAAATGAAACTGTTCTTTCTGCAGAGACTACCAGCAGAGGTTCAAGGACTACCCTCGCTCCAGGAAAGCCATCATTCCCTTCATCCTGTGAGGAGCACCGAGCTCGGCCGACTCCGGAGATCCAAAGTTCTTTACCAGCTTCACTCTTCATCCAAACTTTATGCATTTGTTTAATCATCACCTGCATGGTTTTTACTCCTGACGTTGTCCCAGTGTTCCCGTTGATGACGTAGCTTCCTCTAATGAGCGTCCGACTTCAGAGCGTGTCCTCTTGTGCTGGCGCGTGTATTATGCACTGAAACGAGCCTCGACCCAAAGACGTGAATAAAGATTTAAATTTGACGCTGTTCGGATTCTTTCACCTGCTGGCTCCACACGGCCTGTTAAAAAACAGCGCTGCTACATCAGAACTAAAAAGTTCTGATGTAGCAGCGCGTGCAGGCTGGAAGGCGGTGTTCTGGATATCATCATGGAGGTCCGAGTGTGCGTGGGTCAGCCTGGTTCGCTCTGAGGCCAGCACGCCGTACTAACGTGACATTTTTAACAATCGCATTTGTGAATAATGGTTTTTAAATGGTCTTCGTCTTACTGCCGTTTAGCTAAAATCATCTTTGTTCACGTTTATACTTTTTATTGTTTGTCGGCTTTAAACAGCTGAAAAACCTCAAGCATACCAAAGCTGAACACAGACTGTGAGCGCATGGTGACAGGAAGTGACAACTCAAGTAAAGCAGGAAGTAACCAGACACAGCGAAGAGAAGAAAACAGAAGGAAACTGAGCAAATGTAAAACTTTAAAGGGTTCCAGGTTAGTGCCTTCATCATGTCGAGGTCATCCTCACACACTGAAGATTGACTTCCTCTTTGTGTGGAAGGATTTTTGTCATTTTATGATTTTGTATTATTAAAAACACAAAAAAATTAATTTCATATTTAATAGGGCTGCAACGATACTCGTATGGATATTGAACCGTTTGATACAGTGCTTTCGGTTCGGTACGCATATGTATCGAACAATACAAAATTTTAAATTTATTTTATCAACTTTCCTTCTGACGATGCTGTCTGTGTTGAGCGCTCAGTGGATCTGCGCTCGACTACTCCGCCTAGGCTGCACTGTCGAGCGCAGATTCACTGAGCGCACTGCAAGCTAGCAAGACAGAAGCTAAGCTCGTTGCAACATGGCAAATTGAACCTCCCCCACCCTCATTCAGATCTGGCGTTTGGAACTATTTTGGTTTTCATGTGACGTATGACCCTGAAGGTAAGCGCGTCATGGACTAAAGTAAAACAGTATGTCGGATGTGTCACGCAATGCTCAATTACATGGGTGGGAACTAGTGTGTTAGCACAGTTAGCTCGTTAGCGCAGTTAGCTCATTAACGTGTTGGCCGTCCAGTCGCACGCACGGGGCGATCCGCGGTAGCTCGTTAACGGAGATTTGCCGTGTTGTGGCGTTAACGTCATTTCAGATTAACGCTGACAGCACTAGTGGGAACACAACGAATATGACTGCACATTTACTCCGACAGCATCCTCGTGCAAAGACAAGTAGAAGCAGACAAAAACAACAAGCACGCATGCTACAAACTTTACCCGAGTCATTTAGACAGCCGTTAGCACATGAGAATATAGCCCACATATGCTGCTGAGAATATAGCCCAGAAGAAGCGTATAGTAGAGCTTTTATTTTGGAAAGAGCCATTTCTCTGTAATAAACTCTCTTTTCCAAAGATGAGTGATTTCTCCATCAGATAGATTTATTTTTTTATTACTTTGTTGTTTCAGCAACATTAAATTTAAAAACTGTACTTTTGATTTAAAATATATATTTATAATTTTAATCAATGACAAATTAAAAAAGCATTAACATCTTTTTGTATCGAAAAAATATCGAACCGTGACACCAAAGTATCGAACCGAACCGAACCGTGAATATTGTGTATCGTTGCACCCCTAATATTTAATGAGTCAAACTGGTTTAAAATTCGGTCTTTCTTAAAAAGCATGTTTTAACTTCTGATGACCGCGTCAGGATGATCCGAAGGTGGGGCCCAAGCCTCAGGCTACGTTCACACTGCAGGCGAAAGCGCATCAAATTCGATTTTTTTTGACCCTCTGCGACCCATATCTGATCATGGTGTGACAGTGTGAACGGCACAAATCCGATATTTTCAAATCCGATCTGGGTCACTTTCGTATGTGGTACTGAATCTGGTACATATCCGATGTTTTAGAAAGCGACTGCTGTTACATCACTGACACAAGACAAACGCCAATTATCAGCGCCGGAGAAGACATCGCTAACGCTTCCTGGCCATCCAGTGAAACTGTTGGGAAGACAACGTTGGAGAAACGTGAACATTTTCTTTGTACTGTATAATGTGCAGATTCTGACAGAAATCTGCAGCTATCCTTTGAAGCACCGCTCCTCTAAAACAGCAATAAGGATCATTATTTACAAATTTACAAATTACTTCAGATGATTTTGTCTCATTTAAAATGCTGTCTAATAAAATAAAACATACTAATTAAATTAACCTTGTTTTATTTTGTCTGTGCTCTCTTTTGATGACAACCGTTCTTCCTGAGTTATTTCTATGCGCTTTGTATATACGAAATTATATAAATGATACAGAAAACCAACAGTATAATTTATTGTGTCAAATTATGAATAAATAATGGGTATTTTATTTTGAAGTGCCGCTGAGGAGACCGGAAGCATTGGTACGCCGGATCCACAACAAACATGGCGGACGGTAGGTTGATTGTTGGCCATTGATGGCGTTTTTCGGCGTTTTTTGTTGTAATTCGGGTTCTTTGCTCCGTGTTTCCGGTTGATTTCGTTGTTTAATGGTCGCTTTGAATCTCAGCAGGTCGGTTTCAGCTTCATGAGAAGTTAATTTGGCAGAAAAGAAGCGTTAATGCGGGGCTAAGCTAGCCCGCCTGCAGCGCGGCGCAGGCTCGGTGCCGATAACGGAGACACAGCCCGGGGGAAACGAGCTGAGCCGCGCTTTGCTCCACAGGCTTCCTCTTGGAAACAAAGACGTTCAGAGATTTTCCTTCGACGGCGTTAATTCCGCAAACAGACTTGAAGATGTTCCGTTTAAAGTTCATCTACGCCAAACTCCATTCAGAAAATGTCCATTTCTGCAACTCTTCACTTCTCTGTATTTAAACGGGTGGATTTTTGCACCTGTTTGTTATTCCTGAGCTTTTTTATCAATCCGCCAGGGTCAGCATCGATACAGTTATAGATGTGAGTTAGTTTGTGCCAAACTTAATGGAAAAATCAGCCACTTTAGGCTCGTCTACCTGGCAGCACAGAGGGGAAACCATTTGTGTGGAGCTGAAATGGTTAAATCAGTCACGTGTTAATTGAATTTGACCACCTATGAATCAAATACAAGCAGGATTGATAAATGAATCGTTGGGGTGCTCATGGTGTCTGTGCAGCAGCTGCACGCACAGTTTCCAGCAGCTCTTCTTTGTGTTTCAGATCACACAGAGGTGGAGCAGTCCATGGAGGGACACACACCTGTGAGTAACACACACACACAAACACACAACATGTGACCTGTTTCTCTGATCAAAGTGTTTAAAATCCTCCTGCAGGTTTCTGAAAACCCACACGCAGAGTATGGCCTGACAGACAACATCCAGGTAAAACACACAGACACACACAGCCCTGTGCTTGATGTGAAGCCTGCTGCAAACTCCCAGCATGCTTTGCTGCTGCTCCTCAGAGGACGGTGGAGAACGAGAAGGCGAGCGCAGAGAAGATGTCGAAGCAGAAAGTGGACCTGCAGGCGCTGCCGACCCGGGCGTACCTGGACCAGACGGTGGTCCCGATCCTGCTGCAGGGGCTGTCGGTGCTCGCCAAGGACAGGTACACACACACACACACACACACACACACACACAGAGTTGGCAGCTTGCGACCAATCAGAAACATGGCCATGTCTACCTGCAGCAGAATCGGAGTGAGCTGCTGTGTTTCAACATTTATTCATACAGACTGACGTACTATTAGCCTGCTGCACGAGTACAGATGGGCGGGGCTATAAGTGTTTCCAGAGCTCAGGAAGTGCGGAGCAAAGTTTGGAGCTGCTTCCTGGATCGACGCTCCGGTGTAGAAGAAACAAACGCCTCGCTGGATTCTGAAATTTCAAACCATGTCCTCCCAAACAAGAGCAGCAGAGGTCTGTTAACACATAGTGAGTGAAGAAGAAACACCCAGTGCATCATGGGAATCCTCCCAGCAACCTACACCTATTGCAGCATAACTACGCAACCCAACAGGGAAGCAGATTCTCAGCAGTAGTTTGTAATTCCGTGCTGAGCGACAGCTTCGGTGCTTCTTGTTTAATGGCGCTCTGATTGGCGGCGGCGGCGTGGTCGACGTGTTTGCCGCGTTGAACCTTGTTCATGTCTGTTTTCCACTCAGACTCCCAGAAGTGCTTCCGTGCGCCGCTGTGACCTGCAGTCTGCGCGAGCTCATGTGTTCATGTGTGAAAATGTTGAACTTCCTGGTCTCACGCTGCCTGAAATGCCTCCGCTGAAGGTTTGTTTCCTCTTTCAGACCGCCGAACCCCATCGAGTACCTGGCTGCGTTCCTGCTGAAGAACAAATCCCAGTTTGAGGAGAGAAATTGAAGAGCCTCATTGGTCGAAGCTCGTTTCTGTTTGTTTTCTTTTTTTTAATTAAAAATAAAGGATGTGAAAAACATACTGTGCTCTGGGCTTTTATTCTGAAAGGCTGATTCTGCTCTGTGCTACTAGTGAAAAGTTCTTTCAAAGTTAAAGAGAAAAATTTGTTAAATGGGGTAAAAAAGATGAATAAAAACCTGAAACCTCATGAAGAGCGAGGAGGTGACGTAAGATCACAGCAGTGTGAGGAAAATGCTTTTAAGAATTTGTAACTTTAATTTGTACGTTTAAAAACAATTTTCAAATATGAGATTTGACTGTTCTGAGATTTAAATATGAATGTTCTGGATGTTTGAGGGGGAAATGGGTGCGAACATTTGTGTAATGAAGTTTCCAGACAAATAATCTGGAACTAAATGTAAGCTTTAAAAGACGAAGTCAGTTTGACAAGAAAAATAATTTTAATTGTAAGAATGAAAACACTGAATACATGACAGGAAACCAAAATCAGGAGCCAAACAAGGCTGAAAAAACAGATTATAATAAACTTTATTGCACAAAAACAAAGAACTGGAACATTTAAGACCCGCCCAGGTAGTGTTAAAGCTACAGCAGATTATTAAACATGGAACCATCCAGAAAGCAGGACACCTGCTCTGTACGGTGTCCCGTCAGGCCCAAAATTCAGTGTTTCTGTTTGCGTTCAGAAAACATATTAAAAAGAAAACGGCTAAAATAAATATATTAAAGTTATAATTAGTCAGTTAAAAAAGAGCAAATTTTGTTTTCAGTTTGAAAATCTGAGCAGTGCTGCCATAAACGCACAAAAACATCCAGCTGTATGCTTCCTGTCTGCACAGGAAGTGGGAAACTGTGAGAACACTGTGCACGCCATCGGCTCCTAACGAGACGTTCACAGTAACCACGAGCTCGTTCAGCTCAGGCTGCTCTGGACACCCAGTGTCTCTGTTTTTTTACACTCTGGAGCTGGATGATGTCACTGAGAGGGGAGAAACCCAACGCACTTGTTTACGAGAGCAGCCTGTCTGAAAAGAGCCAGCGTAAACACCGGCTCGTTTCAGACAGGCTGGCTGCACTGAGGTGCGGTGTCAGGTAAAGAAGGATGATTATGAACTGGGAATCATGCAAAGCTGCTGTGGGAGAATCAAAACACGGAGCTGGAAACGAGCGTTTCAGCTTTCATTAACAGCAGCCTAATTATGTCAACGTTACTGTTTCCAGCTGTGCTCACGGCTCAGACCCACGTGTGACCTCTGACACTGACGCTACAGTGATGCTGTGAGTGCGGCTGCAGCTGTTAATGATGAATTCGTTCTACGTTCAGGTTTATAATGTTTAGAAATGTTTCAGTGAGGCGGCATCGCTGACGTACGCAGCCCCAAAGACTCAAATACAAAGACAGGAAATCCAGTTTGCACTTTTATTTTTCCCCTTCTCGATCAAAAATTAAATCCCGTCTTGTTTCATTCCCAGTTCACTGCTAACATGAACTGTAACTGTAAAACCTTTATTAACCTTCAGGTTTACCTGCTTAATTAAAGATGAAATAACAAAACAATAACAAACATCCTTCTGGATAAAAGCGTGTCAGCAGGAAATACCCAATCACAGCGCTCAGCAGCTGCTTCAGACTCCTCCCACTGCACTTTTTAGATTTGGCCTCTCAGGGTTTCATGTCATGGCCCTGAAGCGCTTCACTCAAAGTCAGCTCGTCCCTCAGGTAAGTTTCATTAGGTCACATGACCCAATCAGACATCCCACCTGTTTCCTGAAGTTAGAGCGACGAGCTTAAATTAAATGAAGAATGACGGGAACGTCAGCCAATCACAGAACATCGTGGTGACATCACGGCTTCAGAAACACGACAGAGACTACAGACAGGGTTTAAATATCAGTCAGCAGGTGACGTAGAAACAACCTGAGCAGAAACAACCAGGTAACAGCCACGCCCACCTTCCACACTTACATCAGTTCCTGTGGTCTGAGGACGAGCGCAGGAAACAATCTTTGTGCGTTGCATCAACAAAAGGCAGCAGTCCAGCGAGATAACAAAGAGGGGGGTGAGGTGGGCGGAGCTTTGTCTCAGATGTAAAACTGGTGAGCGGCCAGGTTGTCCATGAAGGGCTGAACCAGGAAGTCCGTGGAGAAGTAGAAGACGAGGCCGAAGGTGATGGAGATGGGCAGCGCCGGCAGAGCCTTCTTAAAGATGGCCAGCAGCAGCAGAGTGAGGCACAGACCCTGAGACAGGCACAGGTGAGACACAGGTGAGACAGAGGCTCAGGTGAGACAGAGGCACAGGTGAGACGCAGGTGAGACAGAGGCACAGGTGAGACGCAGGTGAGACAGAGGCACAGGTGAGACAGAGGCACAGGTGAGACGCAGGTGAGACAGAGGCACAGGTGAGACAGAGGCACAGGTGAGACACAGGTGAGACAGAGGCACAGGTGAGACAGAGGCACAGGTGAGACAGAGGCACAGGTGAGACGCAGGTGAGACAGAGGCACAGGTGAGACGCAGGTGAGACACAGGTGAGACAGAGGTACAGGTGAGACAGAGGCACAGGTGAGACGCAGGTGAGACAGAGGCGAGACGCAGGTGAGACAGAGGCACAGGTGAGACAGAGGCACAGGTGAGACACAGGTGAGACACAGGTGAGACAGAGGCTCAGGTGAGACAGAGGCACAGGTGAGACAGAGGCACAGGTGAGACGCAGGTGAGACAGAGGCACAGGTGAGACAGAGGCACAGGTGAGACACAGGTGAGACAGAGGCTCAGGTGAGACAGAGGCACAGGTGAGACAGAGGCACAGGTGAGACGCAGGTGAGACAGAGGCACAGGTGAGACAGAGGCACAGGTGAGACGCAGGTGAGACAGAGGCACAGGTGAGACAGAGGCACAGGTGAGCACAGGTGAGACAGAGGCACAGGTGAGACAGAGGCACAGGTGAGACGCAGGTGAGACAGAGGCACAGGTGAGACGCAGGTGAGACACAGGTGAGACAGAGGTACAGGTGAGACAGAGGTACAGGTGAGACGCAGGTGAGACAGAGGTACAGGTGAGACGCAGGTGAGACAGAGGCACAGGTGAGACAGAGGCACAGGTGAGACAGAGGCACAGGTGAGACGCAGGTGAGACAGAGGCACAGGTGAGACAGAGGCACAGGTGAGACAGAGGCACAGGTGAGACGCAGGTGAGACACAGGTGAGACAGAGGTACAGGTGAGACGCAGGTGAGACAGAGGTACAGGTGAGACGCAGGTGAGACAGAGGCACAGGTGAGACAGAGGCACAGGTGAGCACAGGTGAGACAGAGGCACAGGTGAGACAGAGGCACAGGTGAGACGCAGGTGAGACAGAGGCACAGGTGAGACAGAGGCACAGGTGAGACAGAGGCACAGGTGAGACGCAGGTGAGACGCAGGTGAGACACAGGTGAGACAGAGGTACAGGTGAGACGCAGGTGAGACAGAGGTACAGGTGAGACGCAGGTGAGACAGAGGCACAGGTGAGACAGAGGCACAGGTGAGCACAGGTGAGACAGAGGCACAGGTGAGACAGAGGCACAGGTGAGACAGAGGCACAGGTGAGACGCAGGTGAGACAGAGGTACAGGTGAGACAGAGGCACAGGTGAGACGCAGGTGAGACAGAGGTACAGGTGAGACGCAGGTGAGACACAGGTGAGACAGAGGTACAGGTAAGACAGAGGCACAGGTGAGTGCAGGTGCAGTTTTAAGTGAGGAAGTCCTGCGTGCCTGACGAGGGCCCGCGCAGCTCACACGATTAGTTTTACATGTTTGACGTCGGCTCCTGTTGATCTCAGGTGGAAACGTTTTACTTTTCATGTTTCATTAAACTCACCTGTGATCGAGGATGGTGTGATGACAGAGGGCAGACAGGCTGTAACTGGGCAGGGGGTCGGGACACGCCGCCGTGGTGGATGAGCGCCGTTGTGTCAGCGCGGGATTTATCTTTTTTAGAGACATCGAGATCCTTCAATGCTGTGATCTCGAAGGATCGGTCTCGACTGATTGAACTGATTGTAAGTGAGAACCAGTAAATACCAACAACCGGATTTGGTGTGTGGTAGTAACAGGTAAATAAACTTTTTTTTTTAATTATTTGAATATATATGAGTGCTTGTGTATAAATACACAAACAATACACACATGCTTTCAATTGTGTAATTTAAGTGATCTAGGTAGCTGTTTTGGAAGTTCAGTTAACTCTAGAAATGTGTTTTGGAGTTTGTACGTGTTTTGTCTCTAGGGGCCACCGTATATATTTATATATAAACATATAAATAAAATCACTTTTTTTTACTTTAGTAATTCCTTTTGTGCATAATTTTATATTATTGTTAATGATAAATTAATTAAAGCAACAAAACAACCTGAAGAGCCAGTTCGGAGCCGAAAGAGCCGATTCTCTAAAAAGAGCCAGAAATCCCATCACTACAGTGCATTCAGGTCCTGGGTTGTGTGCGCCCCTCGCCCGCCCCTCGCCCGCCCGCCCCTCGCCCTGGTTACCTGTTTTCTGTCCTGTCTGCGGCTGTGGTCGGCGTGGTTTCATCTAAAAAACTGTCTCAGTAAATATGGTTACGGTCGGTGTGTGCTGTTACTCTGACCCAGCTCAGCTGTATCCTGTCACCTGACCCTCCTCACAGCCCGGCCTCCCCCGACCTCGGTATCCTACTGTAAATGCGTTTAAATGCACGTCTGTCCAAAACACAAAACACGCCAAAGTTTTGTTGCGTAACTTGTGACGTTTCTCTTAATAAATCAAAGTTAAGACTCTGAATCATAACGTCTGACACAGGACATTTTAACGTCTCCTCTTTGTGGCCACGAAGCTGTAATTCCTGCACCAGCCCGAGCCCACGCCAGCCCGAGCGCACGCCAGCCCGAGCGCACGCCAGCCCGAGCCCACGCCAGCCCGAGCCCACGCCAGCCCGAGCGCACGCCAGCCCGAGCGCACGCCAGCCCGAGCGCACGCCTGGCATCGCGGACGTCAGATTCTCAGCACACCTGATCCGGGTTGGCGTGACCGTAGACGCTGAGTTTGTTGCGGCGTAGACATTAGGGAGTCAAACATAAAACTTACGATGAGAATGGCAACGAAGCAGGCGAGCGTCGTGTTCCAGTCGCCCCCGGTCGCCGCGGCTTTTCCAACCAGAACGCTGTAGAAGATGAAATCGCCGAGGCCTAGCTTCACGCCTCCTGCACACACAACAGAGACGCGTCAGAAAATTGCAGAGCGCCATTAACCTCGGACAGCTGAGCGACGGCGGACTCACTGTCCTCCTCCATCTCGTCCTCTGGAAGCAACCTGGAGTGTCTGCTGGGAGGTTCCGCCCTGCCGTCGCTTTGCTCCACCTCCTCATCTGAAAAACAAAAATGGCGTCCGAGCAGCAGTATTAGTTCTGTGGATGAACACACGAGCGTGGAGATGTTATGATACCTGACCTGGTTCAGAGCGCTGCGTCTCATTGGGGCTCGCCATCCCCACTGTCCACACCATGGCGGCTGAACACAGAACACAATGAAAGGTGATGTCATCGCGCTGCGATTCCTTATATGGTTTTAGATTCGACCCGAGCATCGTGATCGCCTCAGGACGTAAGAGCGCCACAGCGGCTCGACGTCAGAGTCTGAATCTGGTTTCGTTATGGCGGAAGTTATCACGCGGCAGCGTCACGGCCAGGAAGCCGTCGTGAACTCGCGCTTCACGACGGGAACGTCTAAATTTACGAGTCGGGATCGAAAGGTTCCAGGAAGTGCTTCCCAAAAACCAACTTTCTGTTTCTGAGTTTCCCTTCGAGCTCGTCTCTGAGGCGCTGCGAGACCTCGGAGCTGCAGACGACCTCGAAGGTTTGACCTTTAGCCGCATGTTCCTGAAACCTTCCTCTTCTAACGATCGGAGGAAACCATCACAAACATCAGACAAGCTGCAGAGCCGTTATTGATCGGCGCTGATCGAGAACAGTGGACGCACTCACAGGAGTAGATGAGGGCGGGGAAGATGGGCTCGTTACGCTCCTGAGCCGTTTCCACCAACATCCTGAGAGGACCTTTAGGACTGAGGACGGCCACCAGGTCTGCAACAGCACAAACAGAGCAAAGCATGATGGGAAAACTGAGAGCAGCAGCGCCGCTCGGAGCCCAGGTCCGAAGCCTCCACTCACCGTAGACGGAGATGGCACCCAGGATGACCCAGGCCGACCACTCGGGCAGGTATTTGATGAAGACGAGGGCCATGAGGGCGCTGATGAGGATCAGGTAGGCCTGCTGCAGCTGCAGCGGCCCCTTCCAGTGGATGCAGATCATCCCCACCGCCCCGAAGTTCCAGATGATCACGCCCACCGTCGGGTAGTCCATCGCCAGGTTGTACGTCTTAAACACCTCCCTGGAAATCGGAGAAAGCAACACGAGCGTTGAGACGCTGTGACAAACGTTCTGCATCGCGCTGCGGCGTCAGTGTCCAATCACAGGACTCACCCCAGGTACATGAAGCTGAACCAGAAGAGCAGCATGAGGGAGGACAGGATGAGCCAGCCGTGGATGAACTGAACAAACACATCAAAGCGTCACTTCCTGTACAGCACGCCGGTCCTCGAACGCAACGGGAGAGACGGGTGAATACGAGGAGGAGGAGCTCACCTTGTAGCAGCGATACTTGTACAGGACGACCAGGAAGATGGTCATGACCACGATGACGCTGATCATGATGATGGTGTTCAGGACGGAGTTGAGGAGGCGGCGGCCAACGGAGGAGGTGTTCTCCGTGAACGGCGTGTAGATCCTGCGGAGAAAAACGTCACAGTTAGCTGACAGGGGAGGAGGTGGCGGCGTGTGGCGGCAGGAGCGAGGACCTACAGCTGCTGGTCCGTCTTCTCCGTGTAGAAGCTCACAGACTTGATGGTGGCAACCACGACGACCATGCATAGGGTGACGGGGATGAAGAGCATGATGACGTGCTTGGCGCCATACTTCAGGGTCAGCTCTTCTTCCTCAGCTTCCACCTCCGGATCTGACCCGCCGCCGTCTGCAGCGGCCGGCCCCGGCCTCCTGCTTATCCCCGCCTGCACCAACCGAGGGCAACACATGGCGTCAGTGCGGCGGGACGCGTGGGAACGAAACACTGGAGAGACTCGGAACGGAAACTGACCTTTAACCTTTTGGTTGGCGTGCCATTGGGGGGCGTGAGGTCTGAGTCCGGTATGTAGGAGGGGAGCGCGGGAGACTCGGACCGGACCAAGGCCGACCTTTCGTTGTAGATGTCTTCATCGCTGTCGGAGGCGTTCATGGCGTTCTGACTCTGCAACAACAGGAAACAGCACAAATCACCTGACAGGGCGAAAACCCGACGCAGGAACGCGATGACGGTCCACGATGGCGGTCCACGCCTGCATCTGGTCCATTTCTGACCACGACAAACACGCCTACGCTTTTTAAAAAACCTTTATTAACCAGCAGCTGAGGCCTGCAGTTCCTCTGGCGTCCAGCAGGGGCAGACTTCGGTCTCTGTAGGTGATTTCCTGCTGCAGCTGCACCTGACGGAGCTGTTTAAATCGCAAGCTTAAAGTTTGTATTATTGGGGGCGTGGCCTGCTTGACTGACAGGTGGCTGTAGCCGTCTGTCCCTCTGATGGACTCGTGTCCATCAGAGCGTCTTCAGCTCGACTACACCGTCTCCAACCTTCGGTAACGCTCGTCTCCACCCGTGGGTGGTGGAGCGCGGGAACCACCACCTGTCACCTGTACTTCCGAGAGCCCCTCACATTAAACCCGAGTTCATTTTTTCTCCTCCGCTGATGAATTCACGGCATTACCGGATCTGTCCGCTTCAAACCAGACCGGCTTCGGTGCGACTGACTGCGGCACAAAGTGCGCCTTTTCCGCTGTGACTGCGCGTGAACGGGCGGCTCTGTCCGCACACGGAAGCCATCGGAGCGATCGGTGATCGATAACAGCCAGAAAAAGCGAGTTTACCTGGATCCCAGCGGAGACTCCACAGCAAACACCGAGCAGAAGACCCGGAAGAAGGCAGTCAGCTGACCCGCACAGCACGTGACCTGCCGCTACGTCACAGTATCGTTTATTGGCGGTTGTCAAAGAGCAACATGGTGATTACCGGAGTGGACCGACATGTCAACAACAACATCAAATAAGTTCAAATCCCCCCAAACAAACGAGTCTGTGTTAAAAACTTTCACAGCTTCACGTCAGCGCCGAGCTTTCAGCAGCTCACACTTTCCTGTTAAAAACAACGAGCAGACATAACGGTCTGCTCCTCCTGTGCTTCTCACTCCTCTTCTCCTCTGCATGTTGGAAAACCATCGCGCGCTGCTTTTGCCGCCTTTCTTTCACGTTGTGCCGGTGTTGTGCCAAAAACTGATTTCCGGTATTTGCCAAAAAGTGATTGCTCGTATTTAAACTGCTATAAGTAACTTGTTGGGCTATAATATGTGAAACATATGTTAAATGCATCCCTTATGGATGACATAAAGTCATATTGAGCCACAAACAACATTTGTGTAACAAGGTAGAAGCCGCAATCAGTTTTTGGCAGTGACTTTTATATAACCTTTATTTATGCAGTTAAAAAAATCTCATTAACATTAAAAATGTATTTTGTCAGAGTAAGTTGGCCAAGAGGACAGCAGAAATGGCAGCAAATATGACAATAGTTCTGTAAAAATATTTTAAACGAGGATAAAGGACCGGATTGGTTATAATGTAAGTACAATAACACAGAGCTGTAAAGATACTTGAAAAAACAGATCATTTTTTTATTCTATATATAACCCCTTTGTAAACGCTGTTCACCGAAGTCTATTTACCAACATACATAAAGATATTACACATAAAAAATACACGGAAACATTGGAAATCAGTTTTTGGCACAACACCTGATCCACGCTCCGTCCTGCGAACACTCAAAGTCTCTTTCTGCTTCTTTGCTGTATCCGCCGTTTCCTTTCCCTTAACTCCACGATGGCAGCAGTGTTGGTCAAGTTACTTGAAAAAAGTAATCAGCAACTAATTACTTATTACTTCCCCAAAAAAGTAATCCCATTACTTTACTGATTATTTATTTTCAAAAGTAATTAATTACTTAGTTACTTTTTAAAAACACGATTTACAACCTGAATAGGTGATAAAGTGATAGATCTTTCAGCCCAATTCTACTTTTTCTACATAATCATCATACAAAATGTAATCAAATGGAAAAGTCTCTTTTTAAAACTTGTTTTATTAGTTTTAATCTTTTAACTTTATGCATCAAGCAAACATTTAATTATGTGCAACATTCTCTGACTGGAAGAAATTAGTTTAACATTTAAACCTATTTTCTGCACATAAAATAATTTTTTTTTGTGTGTTTACACTCAGTCTTTCAAATAGATGCAAGTAAAACACAGCAGAAAATAAATAAAGTCAAAGACTCAGCGGTCCTTTTGCTCTATTTCCACCTGTAAAGCAGGAGGCATCTTCTGCTATAATATAATAAATGCTGAATTAAATGTCTGTAGTGCAACTCTGTGTTTTAGCTAACGTAGTTTGATCAGATCAGAGTCGCTGTAGCAGGAACGTCGTCGTCAGAGTTGAGGACCGAGCAGTAAAGCAGCGTTTTGTGCGGCACTGTGAAAGGATGTTAATGTTTTTATAATTTCCTGTTTCTTGCGAAGCTGCTGGAAACTTTTTGAGCCAAACCACAGGTTTTTCACTTCATCTCAGTATCGTCTATGTTCGCCCCCACCTTCACCTCCGTGTTCACGGCTCAGTCACAGATACATTTATGCTAACGCAGAAGGCTGCATGTCAGAGAATAACTCCTGTGTTATCCAGGAGCCTCACTGTCCACTCTGTGTGGTCTGCAGCCTGTCCAAGGTACATCAAGTGTCCATCTTTTAACTACAGCTGGTTAACCCTCAGCATGTGTGGCTGAGGTTTAACGGGTCAGTTCACCTATTTTATGTGTGAAGCTGCTCAGACAGCGTGTGCTACATTTCATGAATCAGCTGTGTTCACACAAGGAAATGATGCACTTCCTGTTTGGTTGTGAAAAAGATGTGATGATCTTTCCTCTTTTTTCAGCTCTGAAGAGTGGACAGATTGAAATCTCTGTGTCTGCAGCAGGATCAGTGAAGGCTTTGTGGAGCTGCTGCTGCTTACAAAGGTGTGTTTGTCTGCCATCATCTCAGCTGGTTTTACCTCAAAGTTTTCACCTGTGCTGTTCTTCCAACCAGCAGACAGAAGAGTCGAACATCTGCTGTCTCAGCTCTTTCTGTGAGTTAGCGCTGTCATCAGGTTTTCACTAAGCTGTCAGATTATGCTGAACGTATGTGTGCAGAATGTGAGTTGATTTATGGACCAGAGCATTTATACACAGATAACTGCTCAGAGCAGTGGATTCAGGTGAGGAAGGACAACACGAGACAGGTGGGAACCAGCTGTCAGGATACAGCAGGAGGTGCAGTTTTCCATTCAAATGAACTTGGATTCAGAGACAGAACTCTGAGAGGTGAGACAGGTGAGACAGGTGAACATGAGTGAACTAAACACAAGAGAAATTAAAGCAGGAAACTCAGTGACAGACCAAGGATTTAAAAGCTGTCCATCACAGTGCGAGACATCCCAGAATGAAGAGCTGGATCCTGTGCAGGGAGGTTTCTGTGGTCTTCACTAGCCTAACATTGTTGTTGCATGCTTCTTCTGTATGCTCTTCCAGTGTGGCTGCAGCCTTGGTGGTGCTCTTCTCATATTGTTGCCACTGAGCGCACACCTTGGTTCAGTTGTTTTCTTTCTCCTAGCTTCTGTCTCTCTTGCGTACCTCTCCAAGCTGTTGGGCAAGTGAGTCTTTGCTTGGCAGTGTCTACGGCTCGAGGGGGCAGCTTGTTGTGCTTTGTAGCAATGATCAGAGCCACGCGGTGTACTGACGTGTTTTGGGTTTCTTTATTTTTGTTCACCAGTTCGTTCAGGTTCAGGCACAGCTCGAGCCAGGAGTCAGCTCCTCTCGCAGCTTCCTCCACTGCACACACGTTTGCATCAGTGTCTGCCGTCACTATAAGAGAGAGTCGTTAGTCTCAGCACACACAGCTGTCCCCTATGCGCCCGAGAGCTCACTGCACCACCCATCCACTGCAGCAGGACCTCCTCCCTGCCACATACTTCTTAGCAGTGTTGGGAAGGTTACTTTTAACATGTATTCCACTACAGATTACAGATTACAGATTACAGATTACAGATTACATGCCCCAAAATGTATTCTGTAACGTATTCCGTTACGTTACTCAGTGAGAGTAACGTATTCTGAATACTTTGGATTACTTAATATATTATCATGCTGTTTACAACTACATGAATGTGATTTATTACTGTTACTGAAGGTTACTCTCCACACCAACACCAGCTAGACGTTTAAATCTTAATATAAATGAGTAACAGTAGGTGGACATTAGGTAAGGCTGCACTTTTTGCAGCGATCTCGTACAGAAAACTATTCCACGCGTATATAAAACAGGTCCCCGGCTCCGAACCGTAGTAAAGGGACCTCTGGCTAATACGGTGGGTTCTGTGTCGGCTCGTAGCTGAAAACTAGCTTTACTTTGTTGTCTGGGTCAACTTTGCTAGCAGAGACAGAGAGAGGCGTTGAAAGGCTGCTCCAACAGAACTTATTGTTTCAGAGGAAAACACGAACACGGTGTACAGTCGAGTCTTAATAGCTTACTTACAACTGGGCTACACTGCCCATCAGGCTACACTCTTTAGGGCGATGCCTGTAACACTCTGCCTGTTGCCTTCATATTAAATAATTTTTTGAATAATAATTAAAAACAAATTTCTTCACGCTATTATGCGGGCTGCAAGTAGAGGTGACATGGGCCGTGAGATTGAGACACAGGCATTAGAGCAGAGGTGGGCAACTCCAGGCCTCGAGGGCCAGAGTCCTGCAGGGTTTAGATGTGTCCTTGATCCAGCACAGCTGATCCAAATGGCTAAATGACCTCCTCAACATGTCTTGAAGTTCTCCAGAGGCCTGGTGATGAACTGATCATTTGATTCAGGTGTGTTGACCCAGGGTGAGATCTAAAACCTGCAGGACACCGGCCCTCGAGGCCTGGAGTTGCCCACCTCTGCATTAGAGCCTCTTAATGTGTGTTTTGTTTGGGTTTCCACCGGCGTGGAATTACCAAAACTAGAGAGGGCATAGCTGAACATATGAAACAGGGAAGTACCGCCGTGTAATCCCTTTATTTCAACAAAGTAACTGTATTCTAAATACCACCTTTTTAAACAGTAACTGTAATGGATACAGTTACTCATATTTTGTATTTTAAATACGTAACGCCAGTACATGTACTCTGTTACTCCCCAACACTGCTTCTTAGGCATCTCTTTCTTCATCACAGTAGGGATGGTCTGTGATGATGTAATCTTTCAGTAGAGGGTACTTCACATAGTCTTGGCAGTCTATCAGGTCAGCTGCTCTCACGGGGCTTGGTACCCAATCTAGGAGGGTGGGTTTGATGATATCTGTCCTCCATCTGACGTCCTGGCTTCCCTTTGCTGTAACATTTGTGTTGTACCTCTTTGATCTCTACTTTTCAGCAGAAAATATTCTATACTTCAGGGAGCTGTGATGACATCAGAGGATCTCTTAAACACCTTAGATGATTTGGGAGATGGAGAGTTCAAAAAATTCAAGTGGTTCCTACAGCAGGCCGACGTCGTTCAAGGCCTCCCGACCATCAAGAAAAGCAGACTAGAGATGACAAACAGGTGGGACACTGTGGACCTGATGGTGCAGACCTACAGACTTCCTGGAGCTGTGAAGGTGACCAGGAAGGTTTTAGAGCGGATCAGCAGGAATGACCTGCTGCTCAGTTTGTCTGCCAGCAGGTCCAGACCAGAAGGTGAGTCACAGGAAGACACAAACAGGAAGTCATTGCAGTCTGACAAAGTTTTGGAAGCAACAGGTAATATTGGTGTAATGTTCATATTCTGTTTGTCAGTCAGTCATTGTACATTAGCGTGTCACTGCTTTGTAGCTGGTGTGTTTGCGGAGCGATCCCAAAAACAGACACGGCAGCGTAAACTCAGTATAACCAAAGGCGAGCTCTTCATTTGGCTGAAAATACCTGAATATAAAACTAGGCAAAGCGAGCTGGGGGAAAAGCTAAACTAAAACCTAAACTGGGAATAAACTAAGACCAACTATGACGAGAAAGCATGAAGATTAACATGAATCTGAAAAGGTGCACGGTGAACATGAACATGCACCTGAGCAGAAGCATGAAAACAACTTGAAACCTGGAGAGCTGTGATAAGAGACAGACAACCCGACACTGAACAGTGGACGACAGAAGACGTACACAGAATGGTGATGAGGGACAGAGAAACACCTGGGGAGACAGCGCTGACACAAAGGCACCTAAACACACTGAACATGGATACACAAGACTTTCAAAATAAAACAGGAAACATGGAGTGATGTAGATATGATAACAAAAGCTTGACAACATGAAACACGCATACAAGAACTACCACTGAGTAGTGAGTTGTGAAATGGGACGGTCTAGTCTTCGTCACACTGTTCACGTTGCCTAGCAACCATGATACTAACCACGAGACAGGTTTCATACAGCTTTGTTTGACATAAATGAAGGAGAAAAATGTTTTGTTAGTTCATTTTTGTCATGACATCACTTTGATTAGTTGAGTATCTGAGGCTGAGACCACAGGACTGTAAAACATGATTCAAGGGCTTCATTTCTGTACTGAACAGTTATTTAAGATTAGCTAGTAAATAACAATTAGCTGATGTTGTTCATGAGACTAGAGTCATCTCACTGTGGTAATGTAAATATAATATGGACAATATTACAGTATTGTCAGATTATTATGATATATATATTACAGGATATATTACAGCAGTGAGCCTGAACTCTGGGTCAAAGATTCAAGTTGCAGTTATTTATATTTCCTATCACCTCTTCACTCAAAGACAAGTATCTCTGACAGTGTATATACAGATGTATCATACATAAGAGATAAATATTGTTTGTTTAATATGTTGTCATTATTTGGCTCAGTGCTTACATATATGTGTAAAAAGCAAATGTACGCGCTGTGAAAACTGTATCTGATAGAATGAAGAGTAGACTGATATATGAAATATTCCTTTATTGGGTGAGAAAATCAGACCTTAACGAGTGAACCGTCAGCTCGTTCAAACACACGTTAAAGTCCGTTTGGCACATTGAGCTGCTCACCCCCTCCCTCCTGGCTCACAGCTTCTTCTTCTTCTAGGTTGGCAACCAATGTTAAGGCGCATTAGCGCCCCCTGGCTCACAGCTCAGTGGACATTTAGATGAGAAAATATATATTTGACACATTTGATGAAAATACTAATAAAATAAAATAAATAAAATAAATGTTCCCTTTAGAAATATTTTTTGGCTCTTTTTTGCTCTATAAAAATAGTTGTTCTTTTTCAATCACTCATCGTAGCAGTAGGATTTACATGAAAAGAGAAACAAATTAAGTTTGAGTGAAAATGTACATTTTTTGCACTCTCTGGTCAACTGACTCAGTGACTCAAATGACTCAAAAAACCCAATTCTGTCAGGGTCCTGGGTCTCCTGACCCAGCGTTTTTAGTTCTTTGTGATTTTTGTATTATTGTACTTGTGTGTGTGATTTATTCTATGGTTTCTAGTTTCGATCCCTTGCCCTTCATGTCTCTCTGTGTCCCCTCTGTTCTGTGTAAGTCTGTGTCTACATGTTTGAGTTTCCCTCTGTGTTTCTTAGTTGCTGTCTCCACCGTGTCAAGTTCGCGTCTCTGTGTCATACTTCCTGTTTTACTTTGAAGGTCCGTGTCTTATGTGAATGTGTTCAGTTTACGCTTCCTTGTCTCGTCAGTTCTGATTTCCCCCAGCTGTGCTCTCCTTCTGTGTCTCATTCCCCTCGTTACTTCCCAGTGTATTTAAACCCTGTGTTTCTCTGAGTCAGTGTCGCGTCGTCCCTCAACAAGCTGTGTGTTTTGCCTCCGTGTTTCCAGTGTTTTTGTCTCCAGCTCCAGTTCAGTATTTCTGCTACAGTGTTTTAGTCCACCAGCGTTTTTGTTTGTCTTTTGGTGAGTTTAGTTTAGTACGAGGTTTTTCCCAGCAATAAAGCTGCGCTTTAAGTTGTACTTCTGTGTCTGAGTCCTGCATTTTGGATCCACCACTCCTGCTTGCCTGCCTGCCACACAACCTGCCATGACAGATTCACTTTGGTGAGTGACTCATTCAAACTCGATTCAGTAAAAAGAATTGAATTTACCATCACTCTCTTTTATGTAAGAAATCCCAGGAATACAGAAGGTCTGCCTACACTCAAACTAGGAGGAACAGCATCTTCTCCCCACATCTGCAGTCATTCTAGAGAAACAACAGAGTTAACTTTATATTTGCAGAGCCTTTAATAATACGTTAGAGTTTTATGGAGCAATACTGGAAGAGCATATGGGAAAAGGACACAACCCATAATGGGAATGCTCAGTGGCTAGTGGATTTAAGAGCAGACCACAGCAACCTCCCTGAACAGGGACCAGTAACCATCACAGTGGGAGACTTCCAAGAAATGGTCTCCAGTATGGAGAGTTGGGCAGCACCAGGCTCCAACATGGTTCATGCCGACTGGCTGACAAAGCTGACTGCACTCCGCGAGCATCTGGCAGCACAAATGAACCAGCTGCTAGTCAATGAGAGACACCTGGAATGGTTAACTGAAGGTGGGACATTCCTGATCCCCAAGGACCCCGAGAAGGGACCGGTCCCCTTCAACTACCAGCCAATAACCTGCCTCAGTACCCAGTGTTGGGAAGGTTACTTTTCAAATGTATTCCATTACAGATTACATGCCCCAAAATGTAACATATTCCGTTACGTTACTCAATGACAGTAACGTATTCTGAATACCACCTGTGTGACCCAGTATGTGGGTTTTTAATGTATCATTTTGTATTCATTGGTGTTCTAGTTTCAGTTTGGCTCATCTAGTTAATTTCCAGGTTGCTGTTTAGTCCTTTGTTTCTTAAATTCCTTTTGCCATCTCCCCCTGTACTCAGTCTCACTGGTTCATGCGCCTGTCATGTCTGTGTGGCTCTTGTCAAGTTCGTATCTTGTCTATGTCTCCGTGTTTCCTGTTTTATTTTGAAAGAGTCTGGTGTTCTTTGTTCATTGCATTTAGTTTTACTCTCCCCTGTGTTGTCATTATGTTTCATTCTAGTCAGCTGTGGCCTCATGTGTGTATTTAAGTCCTCAGTCTTCCTGTGTTCGTCGTCGTGCCGTCTGATTCACCCACCCTGTTATTCTAGCTGCACGTCATGATTCTAGCCTGCAAGATTCGGTATCGGACATGTTCATAGTCACTTACTCCAGTCATGTTTTCCTGCACCTTCATGTGCCAGCACTGAGATCTTGTTCATAGTTTTTCATGTTGTGTTCATAGCACTTCGTTATAGTTCAGTCCTCAGCCCTGGTCCTCGTTCATAGCCTTTAGTTTCTCCCAGTTTAGGTTCTTAGTTTTGTCATTGCCGTAGTTTATGGTTTGTTATTTTGCGTTCTGTATCAGCCCCTAATAAAGGCTCGCTTTCAGTTTAGCAAAAGTTTTGCCTCCTGCGTCTGTGTCCGCACCTGGGTCCTCTAAACACTCTCCACACGGTCAGCGGCTGACCGTGACACCACCTTTTTAAATGGTAACTGTAACAGAATACAGTTACTTATATTTTGTATTTTAAATACGTAACGCCGGTACATGTATTCCATTACTCCCCAACACTGTCAGCACCACATGGAAGATCCTGTCAGGCATCATAGCGGCTAAGGTGAACAGGCATATAGCTCAATACATGAGTGGGGCACAGAAGGGGATTGGCAAGAATACCAGAGGTGCCAAACACCAGCTACTAGTAGACCGAGCAGCTGCCCGAGACTGCAAGACTAGGCTGAACAACCTGTGCACTGCCGGGACTGGTTACAAGAAGGCCTATGACCCTAACAGCTGTCAACAGGAACTCCATGGCGTATGGGTGTGGCGTATGCTGCTCGGAAAGCTGCAACCACCAAGTACCTGCAGAGGGTCAAGCAACTCCTGAGGACTCAGTTGAATGGTAACAACAAGATCCGGGCTATCAACACCTACGCCCTCCCCCCTGCTGGGATAAAAAGTTGGCCACAGGAGGAGATAGAAGCCACTTACATACAGACAATGAAGCTCCGGACCATGCATGGGGGGTTTCGGACCATGCATGGGGGGTTTCACCCCAAGTCCAGCACCCTGAGGCTGTACGCTAAGTGGAAGGAAGGAGGCCGGGGACTGGTGAGTGTCAGTAACACAGTCCAGGATGAGACAACAAACATCCATGATTACATCAGGAAGATGGCCCCAGCCGACCGTGTGATCAGTTAATACCTCAGGCAGCAGAAACCCAAAAAAGAGGAGGAACCATCATGGAAGGACAGGCCCTGAATGGTATGTACCATCGGCAGATAAAAGAGGTGGCTGACATCCAGAAATCCTACCAGCAGCTGGACAAAGCTGGACTGAACAAGCTCTGAGCACAAGATCCATAGAGGCTGGGGTCTATCACACCAGGCAAGACCCCAGGTGCAGGCTGTCTAAAGATGCCCCTGAGACAATCCAGCACATAACAGCAATGGTGCTAGATGCTAGCACATGGCGGATCACTCAGTGATATCTGGCCTTACAGATACCACCTTCCTGGTTGAGAACCATGGCCTCTGACCTGAGGGTGATGATTCTCATTTGAGATGTTTTACACTCAGAAACCACCCCAGTACAAGCTGAAGGTTATTGCTCAATGAAACCACCAAAACCACATCTCCAAAGGTGGATTCTGTTCATCTGGATGTAGCGTTTTCAGTGGGAGAAACGTTTCGTCATCATCCAAGTGACTTCTTCAGTCTCAGCTGACTGCAGGTTTCTTATATACACCACATTTGCATAATGACGGAAACCAGCCCACTGAAGGAACAATGGGCGGTGAGGTCAGTTCCATGATTATGCAAATTCTCATGACCATTTATCAACAACCACTGATCAACAACCACTGATCAATGGTCTTTGGTCTCCATTTGACGCAATGCATTATCAGGGATTGTAACATCTAGCTCTTACTGAATCATGAATTATTCCTGTAAGCGAAGACTGACAGCATAACACTGTCAGCAGATTTTGGCAGTCATCCTTTCAAGCTGGTTCTGAAGACTAGGGGACTGTCTAGCCTGCTCACACTTTTAAAAATAAACCACGAACCTGCTTCAATAACTTTATCTATATATTCAGAGTGGAATTTATTTTTACTGAGTCATTATGGCTAAAGTAGAGCTTCTAAGGCAGTTATAAATGTATTTCTGTGAGTGTCTTCAGTCAAACATTAACTTCCAATTATGAAAGTTATAATGTTTCCTGAAGAAATGCATGAAGCATTATCTTGAGACAATATTTCACCCTGAAATTCATGTGTTTCTAACATTAACATGGGTATTTGTAGACACAGGTTTATAATTTGTTGCTTGTTTGATACAGATATGGTGGTTCCAGTACCAGAGCCTCGCCCCATCATGTTTTACAAGCAGATGCTTCAATCAAACTTCCAGGACAAGTTCATGTGCGCACAAGAAGGGTGGACAGAAGATAAATTGCATCTAACTGATATCTACACAGAGCTGTACATCACAGCTGGGTATGATGTACATATCAACACACAGCATGAGGTCCGGCAGATTGAGAAAGTATGGAAGCCAGCAGAGCCAGAGAAACCTATTAGACCCACAGACATGTTCAAACATCCTTCAGGAGGCTACAGACCCATCAAAACAGTGATGACCAATGGAATCGCAGGAATTGGAAAAACTTTCCTTGTCCAGAAGTTTGTTTTGGACTGGGCTGAACAACGATCCAATCAAGATGTGCATCTGATTTTCCCCTTCACCTTCCGTCAGCTGAATCCTCTGAAGGGAGAAAAGTTCAGTTTGGCAGAGCTCATTCATGAATGCATCCCAGAAACTGTAGGCATCCCACAGGAGGCTCTTAATTACATCTTTACAGATGTTCAGTCATCAGGAATCACCAACTATGACAAGAGTAAATTCAAACTTCTGTTTGTGTTTGATGGGCTGGATGAGAGCCGCCTTTATCTCGACCTTCATTCTGAAGACATTCGATCTGTCGATGTAACAAAGGCAACTAAAACAGATGTCCTGCTGAGGAAACTCATCAATGGGAAACTGCTACGCTCAGCTCGCATCTGGGTAACCACACGGCCTGCAGCGGCCAATCAGATCCCTCGAGAGTTTATCAGCAGTACGACTGAGGTCAGGGGGTTCACCGACCCACAGAAAGAGGAGTACTTCAGGAAGAGAGTCAAAGGTAAGGAGCAAGCTGACAAACTCATCTCCCATATCAAAACAACAGGAAGCCTCCACATCATGTGCCACATCCCAGTCTTCTGCTGGATCACTGCAACAGTTCTGGAGGATGTGTTGAAAACCAGAGAGGGAGGAGAGCTGCCCAAGACTCTGACTGAGATGTACGCAGAGTTCCTGGTGTTTCAGATTGATCGGACAAAAGAAAAGTATGGTCCAGAGAAGAGCATTCAGTACATTAAGTCATTAGCAAAACTGGCCTTTGAGCAGCTGGAAAAGGGCAACCTGATCTTCTATGAGAAAGATCTGAGAGAGAGCGGCATTGATTTCAGTGAAGCCTCGGTGTGCTCAGGAGTGTTCACAGAGATCTTCAAAGAAGATCGAGGAAGGAAAGGGAAAGACAAGATGTTCAGCTTCATCCATCTGAGCGTTCAGGAGTTTCTGGCCGCTCTTTATGTGAGGATGTCGCTTATAAATAGCAACAAAAATGTGATGCTTTCACCACCACTGTCTCTGAAAATCCTTCGACTGCTTTTCAGTAAAATATCTTCAAAGAAGATCAACAAAATTTCGATTGACAGGGCCTTGCAGAGTTCAAACGGACACCTGGACTTGTTCCTTCGCTTCCTCTTGGGTCTTTCACTGCAAACCAATCAGGATAAACTACAGAGCCTACTGAAAAAAACACATGCTAGCTCAAAAACCAACCAGAAAACAATCCAGTATATCAAGGAGAAGCTCAGTGAGAATCTGTCTCCAGAGAGAAACATTAATCTCCTCCACTGTCTGAATGAACTAAATGATCGTTCTCTAATAGAGGAGATCCAACAGTATCTAAGTTCAGGAAGCCTCTCCACATATGAACTTTCTCCAGCTCAGTGGTCAGCTTTGGTCTTCATCTTACTGTCATCAGAAGAAGATCTGCATGTTTTTGACCTGAAGAAGTACTCTGCTTCAGAGGAGGCTCTTCTGAGGCTTTTGCTAGTGGTCAAAGCCTCAAAAACAGCTCTGTAAGTATATAGATAACAAGAATTAGAAAATGTCTTAAAACACTATGATTGTTCACTAAACTAAACCAGTGATTTGATAACTGAGAAAACAAATCAACACATTAAACCACCAGCAAAATTAACTACTGGTTTGCAACTTTGTTTATAGACAGTTTTAAATATTTTGGTCAGATTATTAACTTTACATAATGGAATGTAAATTTCCTATGGAAATTTAAAGTGGCATTATTGAACTGTTTGATCCTGCAATCAACCATTCTTGTATCTGAAAAAGTAAAACCTCTTTGGACCCCAAAATGTTACAAATGTTTTGTTAACTCATTTCAAGGCTGAGCAGCTGCAATTTGTCAGAAAGAACCTGTGAAGCTCTGTCTTCGGTACTAAGCTCACAGGTCTCCAGTCTGACAGAGCTGGACCTGAGTAACAATGACCTGAAGGATTTGGGAGTGATGCTGCTATCGTCTGGATTGGAAAGTTCACACTGTGCACTGAACATTCTCAGGTAAAGTTTGAACGTCTGTCGAAGTTTAATTTTGCTTCGGCAAAGACTGTTCCTTCACATCATGATTTCTGTCCAAACTATTATATACGGAATGTATGATAAAAGCAGTTGACTCTCTGCATTGTTTGGATGGAGAGATCAGCGCTGAGGCTGCTTCTATTCCTGTCTGGCGTAGCCCAGGCGGCCGCCCTCAGCCTGCCCGTGGCAGTGAGTGATTGTGGACAGTTGGGAAGGAGGTACCAAATTCAAACATTCCCGCCTCCCTCCATTGTGATGACCATCTCGCACAGAAAGCAGATGTTGCTGCTGACTTTCTTAGAGTTTCTCCTACGCCGGGCGGCGCATCGGGCAGCTAATGATCTCCATCGATGTCGGTCAGCAGCGACTGCTTCAGCTTTGTTCCAGGCAATGTCGACAGTTCTCAGATCATCCATAAATGTTCGTCGCCATGTGGTCTTTGTTGGAGCTTGGTTTCGCTTGCCAGTGCGTGGGAGCCATGTAATGGCAATCTTGGCTGGGTGATAAGGGGGTAGATATAAAATATGGCCCGCAAAGCGGAAGCGCCTTTCTGCAACAACATCGGCTAAAGGGCGGGTGCCTGCTCTTCGTAAGACCTCCTCATTTGGTATTCGGTCCCGGTAGGAAATTTTCAGGATTCGCTGCAGGCCACGTTGTTGAAGCACGTTCAGGTGTTAAGTAATTGCAGTTGTTGAGCGCCAGGTTTCACTAGCGTATAGGAAAGACGATAGAGTTCAATAGTCTGATCTTGACCCTAACATTCAGGGAGGTCGAGTTCCAAATAGGTTGGAGACGTCGCAGGACAGCGACCGCCTTCCCTACTATGACGTCGACATCTCGGTCAGAGATCCCGTCATTCGAGATGATGCTGCCAAGATATGTGAAATTCTCCACCTCTTCAGCACGTTGTTGGTTGATCATGACAGGAATGCAGGCACGTGCATAGCCAACTCGGAGTACCTTGCGCTGATTCTTAATCCAACTTTCGTCGGCTACCTCTGCAGGGCCGTAGTCAACTTTTGGAGGTCTTCCTGAATTGTGCAAAGCAGGGAGATGTCATCTGCAAAGTCCAAGTCAGTGAGATTATGCGCTTTGGGACACCGATGCCAGCTTGGTCAACTGATCGTCGCATGATGAAGTCAATTACCAACAGGAAGAGGGAAGGGGATAGCACGCATCCTTGTCTGATGCCAGTATTGATCTTAAAGAAATCTGTGCAGCCGTCATCCATCCGGACGCATCAACGGGAGTTGGAGTAAAGACAATGAAAGGCATCTACAAACTGCTGAGGGACTCCATAGTGGTGTAGGATAGCCCATAGAGTCGGCCGGTGGACGCTGTCAAAAGCCTTCTCGAAGTCAATGAAATTAATAGAAATCTTCCTTTGGTATTCCAATGTTTTTTCAATGATCATGCGGAGGGTGAAGATTTGCTCGACGCATGATCGGCCACTCTTCTCCAGCCTGTTCTTCTCGCAATCGTTCGTTTACTGCGCATCGTAGCCGATTCAAAAGAACGAGGCAAAACACTTTCCCGGGTACCGACAGCAACGCGATGCCCTGCCAGTTGTTACAGTCACCCAAATCACCTTTCTTTGGAAGTTTGATGATTATTAAACTGATTTCTGTTTTGGTTTTCTATACGAGATCGCTGCAAAAAGTGCAGCCTTACCTAATGTCCACCTACTGTTACTCATTTATATTAAGATTATAACATCTAGTTGGTGTTGGTATGGAGAGTAACCTTCGGTAATAGTAATAAATCACAGCAATAGTACATTCATGTAGTTGTAAAAAGCATGATAATATATTAAGCAATCCAAAGTATTCAGAATATACATGTAATCTGTAGTGAAATACATTTTAAAAGTAACCTTCCCAACACTGCATATTAATGATCATCAGAACACTTTCCTGGGTACCGACAGCAACGTGATGCCCTGCCAGTTGTTACAGTCACCCAAATCACCTTTCTTTGGAAGTTTGATGATTATTAAACTGATTTCTGTTTTGGTCAGGCCACATACAGAGAAATTTGAAAATAATTTTTATGGTCTGTCACTCATCCAAAGCATGGCGGACCCCAGTTGGAAGCCGCCCTTACAAGACTCCTAAACGCCTGCTGGTCAACATCATATGTACCCGATGATTGGACAAAAGGCGTCATCGTCAAACTTCCAAAGAAAGGTGATTTGGGTGACTGTAACAACTGGCAGGGCATCACGTTGCTGTCGGTACCCAGGAAAGTGTTCTGCCTCGTTCTTTTGAATCGGCTACGACGCGCAGTAGACGAACGAGAAGAGCAATATATATAACTTAAATAATATGTCATTCTTTATTTGCGGTTGTGTCAAGGCTGTCAGGCTGTCAGATCTCAGAGGAAGGCTGTATCTGTTTGGCCTCAGCTCTGAAATCCAACCCCTCACGCTTGAGAGAGCTGGACCTGAGCTACAACCATCCAGGAGACCTAGGGGTGAAGCTACTGACTGCCGGACTAAAGGATCCACAGTGGAGACTGGACAGTCTCAGGTATGGACTCTACTGTTGAACTCACATGCTCTCTCGCAAGAAGATCCTCGATAATGAGGAAGCTCCTGAAGGCTCATTCTGGCTTTATTTCTTCCTTCAGCCTGGAGCATAGTGGAGCGCAAAGGCTGAAACCTGGTCTGAAAAAGTGTAAGCATGTTTTTATTCTGCATCATTACAAACTACTCACATTTCTGCTAAATGTCTCTCAATACATGAAAAACTCAGCGGTAAACATGTGAACATGTGACATCAGCTGCTCACGTCATAGTATCTGTCACTTGTGACAACACAGTGGTAGCACAAGTCTGGAAGTGTCTTGATGCGTGCTCAGTCATCCAAGTTAATCCCAAAGGTTGATTCTGTTCATCTGGACGTTTTCAGTGGGAGAAACGTTGCGTCAATCATCCAGGTGATGTCTTCAGTCCCAGCTGACTGCAGGTTTAACCAACCTTATCAACAGTACATTTGCATAATGACTGAAACCAGCCCACTGAAGGAACAATGGGCTGGGAGTCAGTTTATGATCATTAATATGCAGTGTTGGGAAGGTTACTTTTAAAATGTATTTCACTACAGATTACATGTATATTCTGAATACTTTGGATTGCTTAATATATTATCATGCTTTTTACAACTACATGAATGTACTATTGCTGTGATTTATTACTATTACCGAAGGTTACTCTCCATACCAACACCAACTAGATGTTATAATCTTAATATAAATGAGTAACAGTAGGTGGACATTAGGTAAGGCTGCACTTTTTGCAGCGATCTCGTATAGAAAACTATTCCTCGCGTATATAAAACAGGTCTGTGGCTCCGAACCGTAGTAAAGGGACCTCTGGCTAATACGGTGGGTTCTGTGTCGGCTCGTAGCTGAAAACTAGCTTTACTTTGTTGTCTGGGTCAACTTTGCTAGCAGAGACAGAGAGAGGCGTTGAAAGGCTGCTCCAACAGAACTTATTGTTTCAGTGGAAAACACGAACAGTCGAGTCTTAATAGCTTACTTACAACTGGGCTCGTCAGGCTCTCTTCTTGGCTGCAGTGGTTATTATTATATTTACATGCTTCCAGCTCCCGTTTCTGCTCGATGACAGCTCGTACTTTTCCTTTTTCTCCCTCCCTCGCTCACAGACACACAGTAGCGGTTTTTGATATGGGCGACACGGGCGGTTGCCTGGGGCGGCATCACGGGCATTGGCAAAAAAATAAATAAAAAATGCTCGTACTCATGCTGCCCCGATGTCAGCCAGCGCATATTGGGAATGTCATAGGAAGTGATTGGTTTTCTATCGCCCATTTGCTGGGAGTAAGGGCGCCCTCCGTTTGCGAGGTGCTCCTGCTGCTTGCGGCACAGGGAGGAGAGGGCGGGCGGCGGGGGATTCACTGACCGGCTGGAGCAGGGCGCCCTGCAGCTTTACAAAATAAGTATGGTTTAGAAAAAGTCAGACATTAATGAGACCAGCACAATGTTGTGGTTTCCAGACTTTATACTGGAATTCAGGTGTCTAAACAAGGGAATACGGACTATAAAAGGAAGCAGTGGGAGGCTGAACTAAATGAAACCTGGGAAAAGTCTGCCAGCTTCAGTGGACTTTCACAGACTCAAATACATGGAGAAAGTTCTGTTTGAAGATTCAGAGAACACATCTGGGCCGTGGACATGGCTGTCATGGACTTCTGGGGATGCCATATTATTAGAGGTTACTGGAAGGAAATCCACAGTCACATAAAAATGTGTTTGGTGTTAAGATTCCCTTTAATTGCCCTACTATGAATGTGAGTGATGAACAGAAATGAAAAAAACTGTTTGGTCCGCTTATGTAAAAAAGTTATTACGAGAAAATGTGTGAAGGTTGAAGCACCTACCACTGAAGAATGGGTTACTATTGTGCATGAAGTTTACATAATAGAAGAGATCACATGTTTTGTTTGGGTTCAAAAAGATCAGTTTTATAGGATCTGTTCAAAACGCTCCGACTACGTAACGCCCGTAAGATCTGACTAGAGTTGGATGTCTCGAGACCAGTCTTGGTCTAGAGACCAGTCTCAAGACCACTTTTACGTGGTCCTGGTCTTGCCTTGGTCTCGCTGTCTCAGATCGACATAGTGGTCGGGAGATTTGGAGTCAACAGTATCCATGACAGACAACGTAGCGTTCGATAATGTGTCGTGCACAAAAGCATCAGGTCTAAGAGGCGTGCTTACAGAGGCGTGCTTACAGAGCGCTTTGCAGTGAATCAGAAGAGTCGACTCCCACTGAGCGAGAGCCGCTCCTCACTTAATTTCCTTTGGCTGCTCAGCTCTCACACAGTGGCTCAGCTATGCTCCAATCCCTCCATATTGTGGCCAATCACATGCGAGGATATAGGATAATATCATTGTGTGAAAAACAGAGAGGGAGATGGACGCGACAGTCAAGTGGAGCGTGCGTCTGTCCTCTCAGTGAGAGAGATAGTAGACAGCTGTGAGGAGGGCTGTGCAAGAGCAAGAACACATAAATATGCCCGACACGTAAACCAAGCAGCATCTGGCTGCAGCTTAAAGACTGTTTTGTCTCCGTTTCGGTCTGTCTCGACTCGGTCGGTCTTGACTCGGTCTGGTCTCGACTCGGTCTGGTCTCGACTCGGTCTGGTCTCGACTCGGTCTGTCTTGACTCGGTCTGGTCTCGACTCGGTCTGGTCTCGACTCGGTCTGTCTTGGTCCTGGTTTAGACTACAAGTCTAGATCTGACTTTACGTACAACCACAGAACTTAACTATTGTTTGTAGATAACTTTCAATTAAACCTCCACAGTTTTCATCCTTTCTGGGTTTTTTTTCCATTTTTCACAATCAGTGATGCTTTTCCAGCATCATCAACAGAAATAAAAAGAAAATGATTAAATGACCAGACCACAGTTTATATCCCAATAGTAACTTTTTAGATTGTATTTATTTAAACGTCGCTGTCAGTCTGGTGTTAATGATGCTTTGTTTTTCTCCCACTCTCAGATTTCTGTGAACTTGCACTGGATGCAAACACAGCAAACAGGAAACTCAAACTGTCAGACAACAACAGGCAGGTGACGGCAGTGACAGAGAAGCAGCCTTATTCTGTTCATCCAGAGAGGTTTGACGTCTGGCTTCAGCTGCTATGTACCACTGGGCTGACTGGTCGCTGTTACTGGGAGGTCGAGTGGAAAGGGTTTGTTTTTATAGCAGTGAGTTACAGGAGCGTCAGAAGGAGAGGAAACAGTTATGACTGCAGGTTTGGAGGGAATGATCACTCCTGGAGTCTGAGGTGTGCTGAAGAGGAAAGTTTCTCGGTTTGGCACAATAACAGAGAAACAGCCATCCCCTCCTCTTCCTCTTCCTCTGCCTCTCACAGAGTAGCGGTGCATGTGGATTGGCCTGCTGGTACTCTGACCTTCTACAGAATTTCTTCCGGCTCACCGATCCATCTCTACACCTTCCACACCACCTTCAGCAAACCGCTGTACCCTGGGTTCTGGTTAGTGTCCCATGGCTCTTCAGTGTCCCTCTGCTCACTGTAGCAGGTGTGGCTGCTGGCAGAAAGGTTTTGATTTTGAGTGTTGAACATATGAAGTATGTGTGGGGAGGGTCTAACAGATGGCAGAGTGTTAATACAGTCATGTGACGTTCTGCTTGTATAATAAAACCTGTACTTTATGTTTTATAAATACTGTAAACATCAAAAGTTGCTCTTTTTAAAATCAGTTTTCTCCTGTCTGCTTACAAAGCATAAAATAAACCGCATTATTTGTCACGTGTCATTGTGTGGTTGGCAGCTTTCAGAGGACACGGAGAGGAACTTCACTCAGACGGGTTTATTGTTGGAACTTAGAGAACAAAATGCAAAAGCCACAGAAAACTCGGACTAAACTAGAGTCGAGAACTTACTGGTTGCTAAACAAAGAAACAGTGCACACACATGGGGAAGGTGTGATGACGATGTGACAAAGACCAGAGGGAGACGCAGAATCAGGGCAGAGAGGACACACCTGGGGGACGTGGCTGAAAGGAATCTAAAGGATGACACACAGGAAGTAATAATAATAATACATTTTATTATAGCATGGTGCTCCAGGAGTGTGGGGTGTTTGGCCCATTGCTACGGGAACGCCTTGGTGTGGAGCTGGAGGAGGTGGCTGGGGAGAGGGAGGTCTGGGCCTCTCTGCTTGGGCTGCTGCCCCCGCGACCCGTGGAAGTGGAAGAAGATGGATGGATTTTATTTTTAGGCACCATTAAAGATCATCAAGGTCACCTTACATTAGTACAACAAAATAAAAACATAAAGGTAATTGAAAAATAAAGAACAAGTATAAAAGCTAAACAAGGTAAAAAAAAAAAAAGATGGAGTCACGATGAAGGGTATGCAATCCTGAAAAGATGGGTTTGAAGATTTAAAAGTAGAGACAGAGTTTGTAGGCCGGAGATCTGGTGTCAGAGCATCCAACGGTCGTGTCCAAATTCATGCGCTGCATCCTCCTGAGGACCCGGCCTTCGTGGTCTACGTGGGCCAGGTCCTCAGGAGGTCGGGTAGGCCGGAAGTAAACGACTGTGAAATTGGACGGTCGAGCCTTCAGATTAGCGTTTAATAAACTCGGCCGTCTGCTCCTTGCGATCTAAAATATAACAGGACACTGGCGTAAACTCTCGACCGTCTGTTTAATCAGTTTTCTGTTTGACGTTTATTCAGGTGTGTGAAAACCACCGGGGGGATTAATAAAGTTTTATTTTATCTAATCTAATAACTTTAATTTCAGCCAAACCGATTTACTCACGAACAAATAAAACACTGAAAAAAGCCCAACAATAAAATTTTTAGGTTGTCTAAGTGACTTTTATATTACGTTTAATCCGAGCAGCGAAACTCCGCGGTGATCTGAACATGATGTGCCGGGAGTTGTGCCGTTCTCGGCGGCTCCAGTGACCCTCGAGCTCCCGGCTTGCTATCGAGCTGGTGGGTAGCAGACGTCTCTGAAAACGTCGAAGCACTTTTGCAAATATGTGATATCTTGATAAACCGAGCAGATATTTGATGTTTACACAGCTACTTTCTCGCCTGAAAATATGTTAAAAGTTTATTTTGTGACCCAGAAAGATTAATAAGAGTAATTTTAAAACTTAGTAGCGGCCGCCATTATTGGAAACTGGAGTTTGGCTGGGCGGCGCTATGAATTCTGGGATATGGTGGGCCATGAAGGACACACCCGACCCATCCTTCAAATTCGGGGAAAAGGAGGACGCATTTGTCGGCTGCATTCGGAGGAGTCTACGAATTTGGACAGCCTTCGTCGCGTCGCTGTGACGTAATCGGTCTACAAATGCGGCTCAGGAGGAAGCAGCCCATGAATTTGGACACGACCAATGTCTCGGGGCAGAACAACTAACGGCTCTGAGTCCTGTGGAGGTCAGGCGAGCAGGTGGAGCAAACAGACGGGAGGCTGAAGAAGAGCGTAGGAGCGTGCGAGCACGTACGGAGGAGATCAGATAAATATGGAGGAGCGAGGTTATGAAGGCTTTGAAAGTAAGAAGCAGAAACTGGAAGCTAACAGCTGTTATATGTTCAGTGGATCTAATTCTGGATATAATACGAGCAGCTGTATTTTGAACTAACTGAAGTTTATGGAGAGATTTATGAGGAGACCACAGAGGAGAGAATTACAGTAATCGAAACGAGAGGTGACGGGGTCTGTGTTATCCAGGAGCCTCACTGTCCACTCTGTGTGGTCCGCAGCCTGTCCGAGGTACCTCCCATCAAGTGACAGCAGGGACAGGCCGTGTCCATCTTTTAACTACAGCTGGTTAACTCTCGCAGGTTTAAAGGGTCAGTTCACCTATGTTTTGTGTGAAGCTGCTCAGACAGCGTGTGCTACGTATCGTGAATCAGCTGTGTTCACACAAGGAAATGATGCACTTCCTGTTTGGTTCTTTTTTCAGCTCTATGCCTGAAACACCCCTGACTTCATGTCATCACTGACCCGTCGTTACGAGCGTGGTGATTGGTTGGTCCCCTCAGTCTGCTGGTTTCTGTGCATTCAGATTTAACTCGATCTGTACATGCTCAGATGTTTCAGAGTGAGTTTCTCAGCTTTGTGTTAAAGTTACAGTAACAGGATGTGAAGTGAGTCACAACACATTAGCCAACCCTGTACTTTTGCTACAGATTGAGGAAATGGTGTATACATATTTCCTGTTTCTCAGTTTTGTACAGCTCTCCACATGACTCTACTGCTTACATTGAAGTGAGTGAGACTTAAACTTGTTTTGGGGTGAGTGTTAAACACACTGTTACTTACAGATCACTGTTAACCAGTGTTGGGACTAACACGTTATTAAGTAACGCGTTACAGTAACTACGTTATTATTGTGGTAACGAGCACGGTAACTAGTTATTATGCCAAAATCAGGAACGCGTTAGTCGTTACTGGGATTTAGATAGGGTCGTTACTCGTTACTTCATGTGGTGGCTATCGCGGACCTTCCACCGATTCAATAACATTAGCAAGTGGTGGAGGCAGCAGGTGGATGAGGAAAAGTGGAGGCAGGAGGAAAAGAGACCCGAGGCGGCCACTGGTCCAAGTGTGAACTGAACTTCAGGTAAGAAGTTATGACCTGCAGTCTATCTGGGTCAGATATAAACCAAGTTTAGGTGGAGTTTATTTTCGTTATTCTGACTTTTTCCGTACTAGCTAGCATGACGGAGTTTCTATACAGCTGGGTGGGTGCTATGAAGGTAATGATGTTGAACTTTATTTTGTTCATAAGTTATTAGAGTTGCCAACCGTCCCGTCTGGTATTCAGATAAAATATTACGCGTTTCTTATTGAGGTGAAAAGGAACATTTTGTAATTTAAAGGAAAAAGACACCAGTAATACTGTAAGTATTTTCATGTAAACAATATAGTTTTTGAGTAGTTTAGAGAAAGGGGGCAAAACAATTCCACTTCCTATATGTCCAATTCCACATTGCTATCAGTGCAGCTGACTGTATTATAGAGAAGCCCATTGATCAGAGATCACTGATCAATAACCATGAGTCCCATTCACAGAGAGTCAGGGAATGACTGCAATCACAGCATTGTAACATGGTGACAGATGTACCCTTAGGTCCCCTCCTCCATTCAGAGATGGAGGACAGATGTAACATTGTACGAGACCATTGTTTCATCTGCCTCCCTAATGACATCTCTCACCCTCTGTACGAAATCCAAGGTGTTCTGGATGTGGTGTTCAGAGCTGCCTTCCAAGACTCAAGATTTAAGGTCTTTATTGTCAATACAACAATATACACAGTATACAGCGTACCGAAATGCCATTCTTATAAATGCATGGTGCATTTATAAAAAAAATGGAGATAGATTATTTATATTCTTCTTTTAATATATTCTAAGAATATAAATAATCTATGTGCAAGAGATATGAAACTAGAAATTACAAATAAATAATAACTCGCTAAATTTGGGTTAAGAGATAAAAAGGTACTATTAGCAACTATATCTATGTACAATAAACCAAGACAGGAATGAGACAATACAAAGTGGATTGTACCATTAAAGTAAAGTGAGATGTTGTGCAGTGGTATTAAATATCAGGTTCAAGTTCAATCTATCTATCTATCTATCTATCTATCTATCTATATACATATGTATATATAAATACATACATGTATATATAAATACATACATGTATGTATTTATATATACATACATGTATGTATATATACATGTATATATACATACATGTATATATACTTGTATATATACATACATGTATATATACATGTATGTATGTATATATACATATATATATATATATATACACATACATATACATATAGATACACATACATTTAATGTAGTTGAATTGAATTGACTTTTATTGTCTGACTATCAGGGAGCTCTCATGACGTCAGTCGACCTCTTGGACATTCTGGAGGAGTTGAGAGGAAAGGAGTTTGATGACTTTAAGTGGTTCCTGCAGCAGGACAGCTGCCTGGAAGGCCTCCCATCAATCAAAGCATGTCAGCTGGAAAAAGCAGAAAGGCGGGACACCGTGAGTCTGATGGTACAGATCTACAGACTTCCAGGAGCTGTGGAGGTGACCAGAAAGGTTCTAGAAAGGATCAGCAGGAATGACCTGTTGCAGAGCTTGTCTTCTCTCTCACACACACAGGCTCCTCTTCCTCACCCTGAAGGTAAAATTGGAATTTTGGGTATTTAAGGAAGTCTTGAAAGACATAACTGAGCCAACTTTATTTATAGAGCACTTTAAAAACAGCAACCACTGCCCAAAGTGCTGGACACACATGATAAATGTAGACAATAATATTAAGGGTTTTGGTAAAAAGTTTACAAAGAAAATCTTTACTTGTCCTACTGCTATCTCACTTCCACTATAACTGCTAACTGAGGGAGTGGAGGAAGGACATTAGAACATTATATATGATATATACATTAGGTGAATGTGCAGTAGTAGGATCGTTGGTTGGACTCCAGATTCCACCATTCCTGCCTCCCTTCATTTGTGATGACCATCACACACAGGCGTGGATGTGGATGTTGTGGATGTTGCTGCATTGCAACAGCATTTTGCAAATGTGTTCTCCCCCTTACCCAGCTGTATGACTGTTATGGTGCATCAATTTGACAAGCGGCCTGGCGTGATGGTGCGTTCACGACCCTACAGGTTACTGGAGCACAGAAGACAAATCATGCAAAGGGAATTGGTGGAAGTTTTGAAGCTGGGAGTAATAGAAGAGTCACACATCGCTTGGTGTAGCCCCATAGTTCTGGTAGTGAAGAAAGATGGATCTATATGGTTCTGCGTAGACTATCGCAAGGTGAATGAGGTGTCACAGTTTGATGCTTATCCCATGCCGATGCTGGATTTAACCGAGGGCTACTGGCAGATTGCCTGGTCTGCAGAGTCGAAGTAAAAAAGGGTCTTCTCCACTCTTTAAGGTTTGTACCAGTTCGTTACACTAATGTTCGGCTTGTTCGGTGCCCCTGCCACGTTCCAGCGTCTCAGAGACTGGTCGCTGCGTCCTTATGCTGCAGCCGACCTGGAAGACTGTGTGGTTGGTGGCTCAGCTGCAGGGGAGGAGTGGAGCAGCAAGTTCAGGGTTTGGTGTCAGGGAGGCTGGTTTTGCACAGCCAGTGAGCATTTTGCATTCCCTATTTCAGTAGCAGTCAGGCCTGGAGAGGAGGCTGCTGCTGGAGGAGAGCACTGGAGCCAGGGCAGCGTGCACTGTAAGGTCCCAAAAGGTGACATATAGCAGATTGTGTGATAACAATAAAAAAACACAAACCACAGTTACGGAGTTGTGTCAGGTCCTTCTGAGATCATAGAAGTATTTTATGAGGATGGTCAGAGGGCAGAGGGGAGAATACATAAGTAAACTGCTGTTGCAATGCAGCAACATCTGCTGCGTGGGCTTTAATTGTCACAAGGAAGTGAGGCCACCTCATAATGAGCATTACCTGCTTGCTGTGTGACAACATAGGTTCCTTACACCTAGCAAGTAGTTTCATCCAGAGGGCTGGATCCAGGGCCAGGGATTCACTAAATTCAGTACCCTGAGGACATTTTAACTCTGGCTTAACATTTTTTTTTTTTACCAGTGCTGTTGTACTATTGATCTTCCTCTGAACAATGAAAGCTTAACTTTATGGAACTTTTTGTTTACTGCTTCCAACAACAACATGGGTATTTGTGAAATATACACAGCACACTTTGTATTTTTCCCCTCATGTTTGATACAGATGTGGTGGTTCCAGTACCAGAGCCTCACCCCATCAAGTTTTTCCAGCAAATGCTTCAATCAAACTTCCAGGACAAGTTTATGTGCACGCAAGAAGGTTGGGCAGAAGATAAACAGCGTCTGGTTGATATCTACACAGAGCTGTACATCACAGCTGGGTATGATGTACATATCAACACACAGCATGAGGTCCGGCAGATTGAGAAAGTATGGAAGCCAGCAGAGCCAGAGAAACCTATTAGACCCACAGACATGTTCAAACATCCTTCAGGAGACTACAGACCCATCAAAACAGTGATGACCAATGGAATCGCAGGAATTGGAAAAACTTTCCTTGTTCACAAGTTTGTTTTGGACTGGGCTGAGCATAGATCCAATCAAGATGTGCATCTGATTTTCCCCTTCACCTTCCGTCAGCTGAATCCTCTGAAGGGAGAAAAGTTCAGTTTGGCAGAGCTCATTCATGAATGCATCCCAGAAACTGTAGGCATCCCACAGGAGGCTCTTAATTACATCTTTACAGATGTTCAGTCATCAGGAATCACCAACTATGACAAGAGTAAATTCAAACTTCTGTTTGTGTTTGATGGGCTGGATGAGAGCCGCCTTCATCTCGACCTTCATTCTGAAGACATTCGCTCTGTCGATGTCAAAAAGGCAACTAAAACAGATGTCCTGCTGAGGAAACTCATCAATGGGAAACTGCTACGCTCAGCTCGCATCTGGGTAACCACACGGCCTGCAGCGGCCAATCAGATCCCTCGAGAGTTTATCAGCAGTACGACTGAGGTCAGGGGGTTCACAGACCCACAGAAAGAGGAGTACTTCAGGAAGAGAGTCAAAGGTAAGGAGGAGGCTGACAAACTCATCTCCCATATCGAGACATCACGAAGCCTCCACATCATGTGCCACATCCCAGTCTTCTGCTGGATCACTGCAACAGTTCTGGAGGATGTGTTGAAAACCAGAAAGGGAGGAGAGCTGCCCAAGACTCTGACTGAGATGTACGCAGAGTTCCTGGTGTTTCAGATTGATCGGACAAAAGAAAAGTATGGCCCAGAGAAGAGAATTCAATACATTAAGTCATTAGCAAAACTGGCCTTTGAGCAGCTGGAAAAGGGCAACCTGATCTTCTATGAGAAAGATCTGAGAGAGAGCGGCATTGATTTCAGTGAAGCCTCGGTGTGCTCAGGAGTGTTCACAGAGATCTTCAAAGAAGATCGAGGAAGGAAAGGGAAAGACAAGATGTTCAGCTTCGTCCATCTGAGCGTTCAGGAGTTTCTGGCCGCTCTTTATGTGAGGATGTCGCTTATAAATGGCAACAAAAATGTGATGCTTTCACCACCACTGTCTCTGAAAATCCTTCAACTGCTTTTCAGTAAAATATCTTCAAAGAAGATCAACAAAATTTCGATTGACAGGGCCTTACAGAGTCCAAACGGACACCTGGACTTGTTCCTTCGCTTCCTCTTGGGTCTTTCACTGCAGACCAATCAGGATAAACTACAGAGCCTACTGAAAAAAACAGACTGTCGGTCAAAAACCAACCAGAAAACAATCCAGTATATCAAGGAGAAGCTCAGTGAGAATCTGTCTCCAGAGAGAAACATTAATCTTCTCCACTGTCTGAATGAACTAAATGATTCTTCTCTAATAGAGGAGATCCAACAGTATCTAAGTTCAGGAAGCCTGTCCACGTATGAACTTTCTCCAGCTCAGTGGTCAGCTTTGGTCTTCATCTTACTGTCATCAGAAGAAGATCTGCATGTTTTTGACCTGAAGAAGTACTCTGCTTCTGCTTCAGAAGAAGCTTTTTTGAGGCTTTTGCCAGTGGTCAAAGCCTCCACCAAAGCTCTGTAGGTGCACAGATAACCAGATATTGCAATAGCATCACAGGTGCTAGTTTTTGTTAAATTATTTAAATTATGTAAAATTAATAGTCATTATATCTCATGAGGAAATTTGTTCAAACAATAATATAATTATTCATTTTATAATTACTACAGTAGTTTTTTATAGCATATAAACAGCTGCTATTTCCTCTACAGATTGAGTGGCTGTAATCTGTCAGAGAGAAGCTGTGAAGCTTTGTCTTCAGTTCTCAGTTCCCAGTCCTCCAATCTGAGAGAACTGGACTTGAGTAACAACAATTTGCAGGGATTGGGTCTGAAGTTGCTCTCTGCAATACTGGAGACTCCTCACTGTACACTACAGAGCCTCAGGTAAGCTGAAATGTTGTATTGTAATGCTGCAGTGGATTGTGTTCCATGTTTATCATTTATCATCATTGTTTGTTTGTACTTTAACTCATAAACACAACTGTATAGGAATTAATGCTGTCTGACTCCAAACAGGTGGACAGTATATAAATGCAAGCATATTTATTGCTGTTCGTTGCTTTCTGTCAGGTTGAATCAAACCAATCTCACAGCAAAATGCTGCCAGGACTTCTCACTATTTCTCAACTCCCAGTTCTCCAGTCTGAGAGACCTGGACCTGAGTAACAATGACCTGAAGGATTCAGGAGTGAGTCTACTCTCTGCTGGAATGGTTCATCATCACTGTAACCTACAGACGCTCAGGTCAGATCACATTGTGAAATATCTATGTAGTGCTCTGTTGCACTATTTATACTTACCTTGATTATAAAAAGATAAACTAAGGCTACAAGAATTTTTTTTTTCATCAGGTTGAATCAAACTGGCCTTACAGAGAAATGCTGCCACCAATTGTCGTTAGTACTCAGCTCCCAGGTGTTAAGTCTGAGAATGCTGGACATGAGTAACAACGATCTGCGTGATTTAGGCGTGACGCTACTCTCTGCTGGACTGAAGGATTCTGACTGTGCACTAGAGACTCTCAAGTAAGACGATTACCCCTTGCAAACAGGAGGAAACTGTCATTGTTTTTATATATTGGCTCCAGAATTATGTTTGGCAAAATCGGCTCACTTTGTTACTCTAAAACAGTACAAGAGTTGACTTCAGCCTTCACAATAACTTCTAAGATTATTTGAGTAGATTGTTTTAAAATATAGCTCTAATCCATTCACTAATAACTGGGACATCTAACCCCTAACTGCTAACTATTTTCTTTGTAAGTTTGCATCTTTGCAAACTTTCAATACCTATGAGAGTGCTTTTGTTAACCTCTAAATTGCCTTGCTGAGTTACAGCAGTTACAGTAGCTCTTTCATGCTTTGTTGTTTTGTTATTTGTCACTTCTTTTTTACTCCTGGGATTTTCATTTTTTTGTTATTTTAGAGTCCAGTGTTTACACACAAGACTAAATTACGGTACTGAGCATGTCAGTGATATTACATGGAACAGCACTTGTTATCATTGATGAGCTACAGAGGAGACAACTGGGCTGAGAGATGAGTTAGCTCCGGAGCTGGTGATGAGCGAGATGAGGAAATATAACCTGACCATTCCACTGTCATTATGTGATGTCCTTGGGCAATATGAAGGATGACCTCAGAGCACTTATTAAGACCCAGAAAATACTAAATGTTAAGTATGATGGGTTTCACAGAAAGGTTTTTAGGAGGGATGTCGATTTGAATAGTAAGAGGAAACATGTAGAAAGTGCACTGAAGACATCCTATGTCAGATTTCACCTGGATTAACAAGGTCTGTGTCAGGTGCAGAGGAACTAGGATACATTGACGAGAAGTGGAACAAGAATCCATAAGTGAACAAGGGATGAGAATGGGGACCTGTTGGAATGGAAAGTAATTCCAGCTCAAAGGGTTACATGAAGAGGATGTGGATCCTATGGACACCCATTCTTTGACACCCAACATTTGGACCAATGGCAAAACAACTGGTAGTTTAGTGTTCCTTAGAGATTGATGAGGTACAACACAAGTGCTACGGCAAGGGGGTGCCAGGACGTCAGGTCGTCATCATCCCCACCCTCCTAGATTGGGTGGGGATGATGAGATGCTTGGCTACAACTTGAACAGACAAAATCAAGATAGCACAGAAGTTAGTGGCAGAAAGTTGTGATTAAGAAATGGGTGACTAAGAAGCACAGCAAGCTGTCCATACCCGAGGCCTTGGGAACTGCTAAGCAAAGACTCACAGCTACCCATTTGAAGAGGTATATGAGAAAGTTGGAAGCCAGGAGAATAAACCAACTGTTCTCCACTGATGTGTAGTGTCAATGGCAGGAAAACAATTTGAGAGCAGCCCCACCAAAGTTGGAGACTGAGCAATACTAGAAGACCATATGGGAGAAGACTCAACTTATAACAACAATGTTCAATGGCTAGTGGATCTAAGAGCAGACCATGTCAATCTCCCTGAACAGGATCCAGTAACCATCACAGTGGGAGACATCCAAGAAAGAGTCTCAAGTATGAAGAGATGGACAGTACCAGCCCTTGACATGACGCTAACTGCATTCCACATGTGTCTAGCAGCACAAATATACCTGCTGCTAATGGATGAGACACACCCAGAATGGCTAACTGATAGCCCTAATCCTCAAGGATTATCAGGAGGGAAAAGTCCCATCCTGCTTCAGCTCCTGTACTAGAATTATATAAGATCAACAGGAACCTTAGGCCACCTTCAAGCAAATTACACCCTAAAGTGAGAGATTTACCAAAGAGATGCTTTGTCCTTACTGCTGTTATGCATAGGCCTGAACCACCTCAGCCAGATCGTTGACAAGAGAGGCTACGGATACCGACTACAGAATGGAGCAATTGTTAGCCACCTCCTCTCTTTGGATGACATCAAGATGAATACCAGGAGTGGAGAAGACATTGAGGAATTCATACCACTAGGATGTAGAGCAGCGACATCAGAATGTCATTCAGATTAGAGAAGTGTAGTCGGATAGTAACAAAGAGAGGGAAGGTAGTCAGAAGTGAGGAGATTACATTACCAGAAGGTGGCATTGCAGATATTAAGGACAGTTACAAGTACCTGGGGCACCACAGGCAAATGGGAACCATGAAGAGGTCTCTAGGAAAGCTGCAACCACCAAGTACCTGCAGAGGGTCAGGCAAGTCCTGAGGAGTCAGCTGAACGTAAGTAAGAACAAGATCCAGGCTATCAACACCCACACCCTGGCTGTGATCAGGCACCTTGCTGGGCAAAGAAGGAGATAGAAGCCACTGACATTAAGACACGAAAGCTCTTTTTCATGCATGGAGGGTTTTACTCCAAATCCAGCACCCTGAGGCTGTATGCCAAACGGAAGGAAGGAGGCCGGGGACTGGTGAGTGTCAGTACCACAGTCCAGGATGAGACATCAAAGATCCATAAGTACATCAGGGAGATGGCAACAATTGATCATATGCTCTGTGAATACCTCAGGCAGCAGAAACCTCAAAAAGAAGAAGAGAATGAGTCTCAGAGGATTGGAAAGAAAAGCATCTGGACTTCTTTAAGTTTCTTGAAGACGTTTCATCCAAGAAGCTTCTTTAGTTCTAAGAGCAACTGGTGAAGAGTCCTAGGTATTTAAGTCCTATTGGGAGTGTCCCCAAGAGTGTCGTGGACCCCCTATTGATCCTCTACCTAATCACATGAGCCAAGATGTGAAAACAGGTGTAGGTCAAAATCAGCCAGGGTTTCAGATGTGCTCATTGTGAGACCTAGCCCTACACTATCATGTGATTTACTGAGGTCAGAAGGCCCAAAATGTGAGTGGGCGTTAAGGCGTCTGGGAAGATCTCAAACTGGATTATAGATTGCAGACAGTTGGTGTCATAAGCCCTGATTGTGACCCCCACCTGTTGTCACACCTTGGCTCGTGTGATTAGGTAGAGGATCAATAGGAGGTCCATGACCCTCTTGGGGGGACACTCCCATAGTGCTTAAAATCTGGGACTCTCCACCAGTTGATCTTAGAACTGAAGAAGCTTCTCGGATGAAATGTCTTCAAGAAAGTTAAGGAAGTCCAGACGCTTTTCTTTCCAAGCTCCAAGTGAGTGGCTCCAGCACATGTGTCACATGGCCCTCTTCCTATTGAAAAAACAAAAGTTGTATCCAAGATGGCCGACTTCTAAATGGCCACCATGGTCACCACCCATCTTGAGGAGTTTGCCCCCTCACATATACTAATGTGCCACAAACAGGACTTTAATATCACCAACCATTCCCATGTTATTACGGTGTATCCATATAAATGGCCCACCCTGTATATTCATGTTGTGTGCATTTATTTCAACAATGCACTTATTATATATTATGTAAATATATAGAGACAAAATCCTATCCTTTAGTTCTGTATTAGAGTTTTCACCATTATGACAAAATCATACACAGGTACTCTTTTCATTATTTTTTATATTTTTAAGTTGCAACAAAATAACGATTGAAAAATAAAAGCTAAGATAGGGCGTGTGTGTGTGTGTGTGTGTGTGTGTGTGTGTGTCTCCAGGCTGTCAGGCTGCCAGATCACAGAGGAGGGCTGTACTTCTCTGGCCTTATCTCTGAATTCCAATCCTTCCCATCTCAGAGAGCTGGATCTGAGCTACAATCACCCAGGAGCCTCAGGAGTGAAGCTTCTTTCTGCTGGGCTGAAGGATCCTCAGTGGAGACTTGAAACTCTCTGGTATGAACAGCACACTGGCAGGCTGACGCCTTTCAGCTCACTGTCTGCTCCAACAGTGCAGACTGACAGTAAACTGAGGAGTCCCTGTCCTCACTCATTACATTTATTTCAGTCATGTTTTCAACACTGCTGCAAAATAACTGAGAAGGTTACATAGTTACTCACTACCTCGGTACTTGGTATTATTATTAATAACAACAATAATAATAATAGTACATTCTATTTAAGAAAGCACCATTCAAAACACTCAAGGACACTGTACACAAGCAATAACAACAACATAACAATTTATAAGATAATAAGGATAAAACGTTGAGCAAATAAATAAAATAAATTAAAGTAGCAGGATGGAAAAATTTATGTGGAAAAGGCTAATGTGAACAGGTGAGTTTTGAGTCTGGACTTAAAAAGAGGGAGTGAAGTGATGTTTCTTACCTCAGGAGGAAGGGATGATGGGGGGGGGGGGGGCAGAGCAGCAGAAAGCCCTGCACCCCACAGTGGCTAGCCGGGGGGAAGAGAAAGAGAGGAGGAGGATGTGAGACACGGAGAAGGGATGGCGAGCTGAACCAGGTCAGAGCGGTATGAAGGCGAGAGATGATGGGTAGCCTTGAACGTGCACAAAAGTATCTTGAAATTGATGCAGTATTTAACCAGAAGCCAGTGAAGCTGCTGCAGAGCAGGAGTGATGTGGTGCACAGGAGGAGTCCTGGTGATGATACGAGCAGCAGAGTTCTGGACACGCTGAAGCTGATGGATAGATTTTTGACTAAGACCAAAAACTCTCCTCTGTGTTCATTATTCTCAATGCAAATGACTTTACTCCCCAGCAGCAGTAACACCAAGATACTGTTACTGACAGAAGTCCAGCAGTCTCCTGTCGGGCGACGTGTTTCGCTACAGCTAAAGACTTTTTCTCCTTTTCACTTTCATACAGCTGATGGATTTTTGACATTATTGTGCTTCTTGTTGGAGACTTGTGAAATGCTTGTAAAGCCTGTGTCCTCAACAATATTAATAGATCTGCAGTTTGTTGCAATTCACTTGGTAATTGTGTCAGTCAGTTTGTCCGAGGTAGACTTACTGAGTTCCCTCTGTGAGATTGGTTTATCGCAGGCTAGGGGGCGCGCTGAAAAGTGCTAGCAGCATCTCCGACTAACGTAAGCTCCGTGTTAATGGTTTAAGCTGAGATTGAAAAGAAACTTCCTTCCTGCACAATGTGCCCAATACTTTATGTCGGTCGACTGCTCCGTCTTGTTGCTTTTTATACTCAAATTTCCCACCGAGAGGGCCAGTGTGCTGTTTGTCATCATCCATATTGATTAGGTTCTGCTGCCCGTCACTAGCAGATCGACTGCACATGTGCAAAGGTAACTCTACTTGGACAAACTGCCCCAAATGCGTTGACAGAGACATTTCAGGGATTTTGAGTCATTCAGCGCTGCAGATGCGTTAATTGCGTTAAAGATTTTAATCGGATTAATCGTGATGAATCCATGTTGATTTTGACAACCCTAATATTAATCAGACTTTGTTTCTTCCTCCAGGCTGGAACATTGTGGCGAGCAGAGGCTGAGACCCGGTCTGAAGAAGTGTGAGTGTGTGTTCACTTATCTAAATCAGAAATGTGTGTGTGTGCATTCATTCTCAGTCTGACTGGAGATCCAAACAATAAACTCCTGAACTTTTCCTCTTACTAACAGTCAGCGTGTGAATAAAGCAGCACGTAAAAGCTTCAGGCGATAAAGCGTTTGCTGTTTCCTCTCTCCATCAGATTTCTGTGCACTTGTGCCGGACACAAACACATTACACAGAAACCTCAAACTATCTGACAACAACAGGAAGCTGACACGTGTGGTGGACGAGCAGCCGTATCCCTTTCACTCAGAGAGGTTTCTCTCATATGTGCAAATGGTGTGTACCAGTGGACTGACTGGTCGCTGTTACTGGGAGGTGGAGTGGGAAGGAGTGATTGACATAGCAGTGAGTTACAGAGAAAACAGAAACACTTTCCAAAGGGTTCGGTTTGGAGACAATAACTACTCGTGGAGTCTAAGGTGCTCTCATGTTGGGTGCTATGCGATGCACAACAACAGAGGAACACGCGCCTCCTCCTCTGTCCTCGACAGAGCAGCAGTGTACGTGGACTGGCCTGCTGGCACGCTGTCCTTCTACAGGATCTCCTCTGACTCACTGATCCACCTCCACACCTTCAACACCACCTTCACTGAACCTGTGTATCCTGGGTTCTGGTTGTCCAATCACTCCTCGGTGTCTCTCTGTAGCAGCGAGATCCTCCAGTGAGTTCACGCACTGACACACACGAACAGATGTTTATTATTCTTTTCTCGTCTGCTAGTTTAGACCGAGTCGCGTCAAGTCCTCAGACCTCGGAGAGAGCCCTGGCTCGCACTGAACACTTGTGGACACTTGGTGGCGCCACAGCGAATGTAATCGCTAGAATGGACCGGATGGATGGACTGATGGTGAATAATACAGACAACCTGTGACATTTTCATCATAAACATGTTCATTTCGTCAGATTACTGGACTGTTTCTGTGGTTTAGATGTAAATATACAAAAACAGGTTTTAAGGAAATACAGCATTAACCTACAGATCACACATCACGGCTGACACAGTGTTGCACGGGTGTTTCTTTCATTCTGATCTTCAGATTTAGACTCAATCATCGAACTGAAGCTCAGATTCTGCATTTTTCTGCATAAACTGCATCTTTTCCTCCTTCTTAAGTGATTTTCTTTTGACTGTGCATTTTGTGCATCTCTAAATCTGATCACTAGAGAATAAAGCAGACCCAAACTTCACAGACAGGAGAAAGGAAGCGAGTCATGCCTGATGTGAGAGTTCACGCTGGACCTTCTCTCTGCTGACCCCATGTGGCGACACAGTTTTGTGTTATCCACATGAGGACAGTCCAGAGAAAACAGCTCTTTATTACAGAGGCTCAAATATGAATAAGACTCATTTCCAGTGACGCTGAAATTAAATTAGGCTCAGCTGTTCCTGTTCCTCTTCCTGCTGAGAAGATGATCCAGTTTCACTCTGCCTTTTGTCCATCGTGACGACCCTACACCTGAGGACATAACGAGTTACACCTGCATTACGACCCGTGCTTCAGACAGGAAACAACTGTACGAGCAGGTTTTAATAAACATCTTTTTAGTTTTTAAAACACAGGCGTGCGGGACTCGAGAGGCGAGCAGCGAGTTCCAGCATCATCGATTCGTTTGCTGAGAGTAATATTGCAGCAGCTTTGCTGGTCAGTGTAAAGCAGCTTCAGGCAACAGACTGACAGGATGGTGTTATCACCTCTGCTTTCATCAAGGATGCTACAAAGTCTTCTCTGCTAAAGGAAGCACTGATGTGTCCTTTCCTTCTTATGCAGACAATCGCACCAGCTCTGCATCATGGCTGCAGCGTGCAGGATGATGCATCATTCAGCTGCATCTGCTGCTGTTAGTTGAGCAGAGTGCATCAGTGCTTCCCAAATGCTGTGCCTCGAGGTTTTGGGTCAACCAACATCATTAATAGCTGCTCGAGTGTAGACTGTGTTCACACCGGCTGATAGAGCCCATGCCTCTGCTCTTCCACAATAATCTTTGATCTGTAGATTATTGTGGGAGGAGGGAATAGCAGTGTTGTTATTTATTAGAAGATTGAATGATTCAATATTATCATGGATCTCTTTTGTTAAGGCTGTAAAGCAGCTGCAGACTTTCCAAAAGAGAGGAACCGCCCCGGTTATATTATATGAGGATGTGCATCAACTGGTAAAAACCGGTGAGGAGACGCTGCCCTGCGCTGAGAGGTGACTACAGCTGCACATTAGTTTATACTGATATGTCTGCAGGTTTCTAAGTAATCATTCAATCAGTAAGAAACTAAAGCTTCTATTAAACCCAATGAGACTCACACCCAACAGTCCCTCCTTTTACACCTTTCAAGGCGGGAACAATAACATCTGTTCCAGCTGTGGTGACCTGGGGTTTAAACCTGTCCTACACCACCGTCTGTCCTCAACGTCACCCCACACCCTCCTTTGTTTCCCTCATTCCTCACCCAATAATCACAACTGCCAGGCCCGGGTCAGTCTGTTCAATAAACCTCTTACACATGGAAACATGAAGGAGCATTGGTCGTTCATCTTTGAGAAACTGTTGTTTAAGAAGCCGTTTGATGTGAGACATCTTTATCAAACCTTCTCTTTAAATCCATCAGCCAGTGTTCCTAATGTAGTGGCTGCTTCTGTAACAGAACCATCATCAGCAGTGTTGTTAGTGTAACCGGTGTGATTCTGCGTTGTGTCTGATAAAAAAGGTAAAAGAAAGAAAGACCTCCAAGTAAATAATTTGCCCGCTCCAGCTCCTACGACCAAATACAAACAGTGGGGAAGAGGGTTAGCTCAACATCCAAGCTAGCAAGGAGTATACATTCATGCTAGCATTTATGGCGCCTAAAACACATTTATGATACACACATACTACACACTTATAACATCTAACAAAAACAGGCTTAATAATGACAATAATTGAACTAAAATCGCAATCAGAAACATCAGGGTGGCTAAATATGCATTATATGTGTGTTTTAAAGTGTTGGAAAGAAATGACATCCACCTCTCCCACAGGGGAATTGTAGAAAAGGGGAGAGGCAAAAGGGGTACACTGTATTTATAGGACTGCACCAAAGAAGAAGAAGAAAAGAATGAGGAGGGGCTCTAACTGATAATGAACATAACTACAGGCTTGGAGGTCCTAAAAGTCAGGTATAACAGGAACAGTTTGGAGGTTTAGAACACATTTTGTGTAATTATAACAATGTGATTTATGACCCTGTTACATTAGGATGAACATGCAAATGTCACGAGACATGCTGCTTAAGATCAGATCACCTTTATTAGTCTCACATGTGGGAAATTTGTTTTGTTACAGCAGTGCAAAGCTACGTAGAAAAATTAGAGAAAAACACTGGAATAAGATATCAATGAGATACTGTGATACTGCCCACAACTGTACACAATCGAATAAAATAGAATACAAATGCTATATACAATATGAGTAAAATACAACGATGCCAGAAAGAGTTTTGCACTTAGTGTTATTGCACATGTGTGTCTTTGTTGTGGAGTCTGACAGCCGTGGGGAGACCTGTGAAATGTCTCCGTCCCACATCGTGGGTGCTGCAGCCACTGAAGGAGCTGCTCAGAGCTGTCAGAGTCTCCTGCATGGTGGGAGATGTTGTCCAACAGTGATGACAGCTTTATTTGCCCTCCGACAGCTTTAAGTCCACAACTTAATGGAATCAACAAGTTCCTCAACATAACAGAGTTTTTATCACATGTTCAGAGAATGAAGAGGCTCCCTGTGAATCTGATTGTGTGCTTTATCAGTGACCCGTCCTATGATGTGACTCGCAGACACGTTACAGTCGACCTCAAAGATGTCGCTAACGAGGGGACGGCGCCTGCGACTGAACCTGGGGATCAATTAAAACCTCAAACTCTGACCTAACGTTGATGCTAGTGCCCACACCGCCACCACATGTGTGTGATGCATCTATCCACAGTGTTTTGTTACTGTTACTGTAGTGTACATTAATGTGTTAATGGGCAGATGCAGCACAGCAGTGATTCTCACTGGTGATTAACACATGAGACCTCACTGTGTGTGCTGTCGCTCGGTCCTGATGAAACCTGTCTGAGGGACAATCAGTGTGAGTGCACACATGATCAGGGACACTCCCCACAGTGTCTCTGTCACACAGAGGCTCTCATCATCTCATCATCGTGCATGTCCTTGTCAACAAACACTCAGCGACTCAAAAACTGTTTTGCTTTCTGAATTTAAAAAAAGTGACACACGCATTTCATGTAGCAGGAACCTCAGGAGAGAGTCACGCACGGCATCCTAGTGTACTGCGTGGAGAGGGTACACTCCATGAGGTTTCTGGGCGTGCAGATCTCTGATGATCTCTCCTGGACTGCAAACACCACGGCGGTGGTAAAAAAGGCCCAGCAGCGTCTCCATTTTTTGAGAGTGCTCAGGAGGAACAACCTGGAGGAGAGGCTGCTGGTGACGTTCTATAGAGCCACCATAGAGAGCATCCTAACGTACAGCATAACAACATGGTATGCAGGGTGCTCAGCTGCAGACAGGAAAGGACTGCAGAGGGTCATCAACACAGCCCAGAAGATCACTGGCTGCTCTCTGCCCAGCCTGGAGGCCATTGCAAACTCTCGATACCTCAGCAGAGCTGGCAACATCATTAAGGACTACTCTCACCCCAGTAATCAACTGTTTGAACTGTTACCGTCAGGCCGACGGTACAGGTCACATAAAACCAGGACAAACACATTCAGGCTTCTTTCCCAGAGCTATCACCGTAGTAAATAAGCACAAAACAATTGAGCCTGCTTAACTATACTTGCCATTGTCACTATATTATGCTGCTATCCTGTATATATCGTACTTATTATTGTCTGAGCACTACAGTTGTTTTATTGTACTTTTTATATTTTACATTTATATTTATTTTGCATTTTGCACCAAGGGAGTGGCACTCCAATTTCATTGTACTTTGTACAATGACAATAAAGGCTATTCTATTCTATTCTATTCTATTCTATTCTATTCTACTTCACACCCAGCCACACTCACAGTGTCACTGTGCAGCGAGGGGAGCTCAGGCCTCTACAAAGAGACCCCAAACAGCCACTTCATAAACACATAACATAGAACAGCTGTCCATTGGCATCTAAGGTCAAAGGTCACTCTTTCAGTGCCAGTGTTCACATTTTGGACAGAGAGGACAGATGGTTTGAAAGAGGAGTGAAAGAAGCATCTACGTCCACTGTGAGCGACCATCTTTGAACAGAGGCGGGGCTTACGACACCAACTCTCTGCCATCTATAATCCAGTTTTGAGTTCCCTCCCCAGACGCCTTAACGCCCACTCACACCCTGGGCCATCTGACCTCAGGAAATCACATGATAGGGTGGGGCCAGGTTTCACAAAGAGCTACACCCATTTTCACACCTTGGCTGTGGTGGTTTCAGCTTTTCATGCTCAGCGTCGGAGCACTCTACCTCACTCACACACTTTTATTTATGCACCGACACTGCAGTAGATCCATCAGACGTGGGGTTAGGATGTTGCCCAAGGATATCTGGTTAGTAGGTGGCTCCACCACCCGAGCTACATCCTCGTGCTGAGATGTCCTGCTTCGTTTTCACTGGTGTCTGGGTCGTGTGATGCTGACCCCACAATGACCCTCAGAGTTTCCTATGGGTCAACTCAGAGTGGACAGATTCTGATCCTCGTGATGTTAACCTTCTGCTGCTGTGGGAGAAGTAATGACATGTTTCAATAATGCAGTGTGATACCATCACCAACAAGCAGCTAGTAAACACATCTCTACAGGAATCAGTGACACAGAAGAAACTGTGCAGCAGGAACAGTGTTTGTCCATGTCTGACTGTCATGAATGAGCTGTTGGACTCTGAACTCCTGCCACAGGTTGGAAGCTGCTATTTTATATTTCCCTCTTTTAAGCAGGAAACAGTGTGACAGTAAAAATGTCTGTTTTATTAGGGCTTTGCAATCAGGGCAGCAGAAACTGAACAAATACAACATCACAGCTCTGGAAAGTTATCACTGGAAATGTAACCAGAGCGGCTCGATGCTGAGCACAGCTACATGGACACATGGCACAGCTCATATCTGTGAGCTTTGAGGTTTCAGGTGTTCGAAGGAAAACATGAGAGAGGTCAGAGGTCGTATGGAGGACGGCTGCTTCGTGCTTTATGTCTCCCTTCATGCTGCTCCTGTTGATGCTCAGTGTTCATCCACAAAACTTCCCATCGGCGCTGTTCCTTCTTTCCCGGCTGCTCCTAACCTCACCCCAAACGGGAAGCGCAGACGGACGACCTCAGTCAGACGACCTCCGTCAGACGACCTCAGTCAGACGACCTCAGTCAGACGACCTCAGTCAGACGACCTCAGTCAGACGACCTCAGTCAGACGACCTCAGTCAGACGCGCTAACACAAAGATTTCTGTCCCCTGAAAGAAATGCTGGCAGCGCCGCACTGCTTAATGAAAATGCACTTGGCTCCAGGAAGAAGGAAAATCTGTTTCCTGAGAGCTTCTCATCCCAGGATGGAGAGTTTACAGCTGGGGTTCGTCTGTAGGTATATGCTAATCTATGCTAATGCTCCTGCGTTCCCTCCAGCTGGCTTTGAAGTGAGCGTAGGAGTGCAGAGTTCCTGCATCAGGGAAAAATGGAGCTGCAGGCAGAGCCGAGGCCGCCGGCCGCTTTCCTCCCACAGAGCTCAGCTGCCGATGACGTGAGACGAGGCGCTAACGCTCACCTCAGCAGACGTGTGCGTTTCCTTTTGTTTTGATCCGTTTACATGTTTGTGACGCTGGATGCACTGCAGAGATGCAGCCTCTCGCCACACCTGTGATGTTTCAGCCACCTGAGCGAGCTCGTGCTCCACTTTAACTTCATGCTTTAGTTTCTTTCAGCTCCAATGCCTCGTTAGGATTTTTATCCTAATGTGCTGCAAAGCCACCAGCTGGTTTCACTCGTGACCCACTAAATGAGAAATCTGCACCTCTGATGTGCAGCCAGGCGTCCCCTCGCGTCGCCGCTGGCCCTGTCGCAGCAGCAGCGAGCTTGAAAGAACGTCAGATCCGTCCTCGAACGCGGCGCCGAGCGGGAGTCAGCCGTATGAGGCGGTAACTGGGCTAATGTAATTCATCCTCATGCAGCTCCAGAGCGTTTTCTCATGACTTTTTAATGTGGTTTTCCCAGAAAAAGCTTAGCCCAGATAAAAGTTAGGTCATTAAGATCAGAGCTTCCAAAAAAAGACTGAACTGGTGATCAACAAACACCTGAAGCTCACGAAGCGCAGCCTCTGATCACAAACACAGAGAGCAGCGTCACACTTTGTCCTCATGTGTCCGTCAGACGCCAGGTAAACTCCTGTGACCAGCAGAATCACAGGAACAATTTATTCAGCTTTCCTGTGGCCCATCGGTGCGTTTTCACACTGGGAGGATGGGGACGACGTCAGAGGCCATTGGGACGATGCTTCCTCTGTTTGACCAACTACACCACAAAATTAACTTGCTTCAGCAGAGCTAAAAACAGAGAGAAGAAGTGATCTTACAAAGCCAGCTCTAATGTTTGGACTCAAACCCTCCTGGAAGCTGTCCGTGAGCTTCCTGCCTCCTGCGTTGGGCCCAAAGGAAACTCCTTTCAGAGGCTCACCTCCTTTTCCAGTGACTCTCCACAGGGACGCCTTAAAACTCAGCCCCTGCTGAGTCACACTCACTCAGACGCTGCTTTACGCCCAGGATATTCAGAAGAGAACCACACACCTGCACCAGGATACCACCGCACGCAAAATGTCGCGCGTTGGCATCGTTTCAGCCATTTCAGCCACCGCTCGGGTTTTTCTAACAGCACAGATGCTGAAAATACGAGCACATGATTAGTTTGATTGGTTTTTACCACCCGTTCATTGATGAGTGGGTGCAGAGAGTCTGCACACAGGGAGGAGCTGCAGCAGCTGGAAAGGTGAGATTTTCCAGTGTGAACTTCTTCTACTCCTCTATGAGCTGATGTGGAGGTTTCGTGTGGGTGGTCACGCGGGTTCCCGCGCCCTCGGCGCTCAGATTCACAGTTCGCTGTGACTGGGAGAACTACGGCGCAGTTGCAGCTAGATTAGAGACCTGGACGCAGCGTTTCACTGTGTTCGCTGTAAAACATGTTGATGAAGAATGAACAAATGTGACAAGAAGTTTGTGTGAATGTTTGAAGAGATGTTTATGGGAAACAGCGTTCCTCTCTGAGCTCGGTGGGGTAAACAGTTTGGTGTGTGCAGAAACAGGACAAGCTGCTGAGGATGAAGAAAAAAACAGGCTCGTTCCCTCCCTCCCTCACAGATGTTGGGAAACTCGTGCTGAAAGCAGAGCCTGCAGATAGAAAACGTGAGGAAGACTCTCTGCACGCTCAGAAGGGAGCGACGATGGTCCGGCTTGATGATCGGCGCCGTGGCGATGGATTTCAGCCGTGGAGGCAATAATGAGGCTCACTCGTCCTGATCGTTTGATTTTTGAAGACGCTTTCTTTAAAACGTGTCAAAAAACAAAAAGCTTTTTCTGCAAAACTTTACAGCACAAACTTTACGAGGAGCCGCAGGGAGACGAGCAGCTTTTATCTCCTCAGAAACACTAAGAGAAACTCTGACGTCTCTAAAGTTGCAGCTTGTGTGGAGATCACAGACTTTAAATTTAACCAAGCTTTAACAGGAAGAGGTGGATGTGCTGATTCTGCTGCCACAACAATCCAAAGATTTGCACACTGTCGTCTCAGAGAGAGGCAGCAGCACTGATGCTAACCTTCAGTTGGTTTCACCGCGGTTTGGACGGCAGGTCGAAACTGGACCAAAGGAAAACATGAACACAACCTTTATCCAAGCTTTAAAGTGTGAAATATCTCAAATATCTCAGCCAACGTAAGCTGTGGCATGAAGATGTGGAAAATAAGGGATGAACGCTGAGTCCAAGCGTCCTCTTTCTGTTTGAACCGAGGGCTGTTTCCGATTGAAAGTTACGCCCGAGCAGAACCTCACCTGCACCCTTCCTTAAAGACGCCGTCATGACTCGATCGTAGCCGACTCTCTCGCAGAAATACTGGCGTGAGTGTTCGGACCGCTGACTCTCTGCTGGCTTCAACTAGAGATGGTTACCCCGCAGCCAAACAAGCCGCACGTGTGCCTGACGGCGGTCCTCATCGTGACCAGCCTGGCGCTCATAGACGCCTACCTGGTGGAGCAGAATCCGGGTTCCCGGAGGCTCGCTGTGTGCGTCACCGTGTTGGCGAGCGACGCGTGTTTCCTCATCGTCCTTCGATACGTGGCCGTCTGGGCCGGGTCAGAGGTGCACACCGCGAGGCGAGGCTATGCCATGATGCTCTGGTTCTTCTACATCTTTGTCTTGGAGATCAAGGTCTACTTTGTTTATCAGAACTACAAGTCCCAGGACGCAGGTGTGGAGGTGGTGGATGTAGGCGTGTCCCGGAGAGGTCTTACGCTGCTGCTGTCCATCTGCATGCCCGTTGTGTTCGTAACGCTGGCTGCGATCGATCACCTGGAGTACTTGCGACCATACAAAAAGAGAGAGGAGATACGGAGCCGCCTGTTCTGGGTGGTGCTGGACCTGCTGGATGTCGTGGATGTTCAAGCGAACCTGTGGGAGCTTCAAAGCGAAGGACTCCCTCTGTGGGTGGAGGGTTTGATGTTCTTCTACTGCTACATCCTCCTGCTGGTGCTGCCGTGCGTCTCCCTGAGCGAGATCAGCATGCAGGGGGTGAACATCGTCCCCCACAGAATGATGCTCTATCCCATCCTCAGCCTCGCCACCATCAACATCATCACCCTCCTGATCCGCTCGGGAAACCTGCTGGTCTACGGGGACATCCGAGTGTCGGGGATCATGATGGGAAAGAATGTGATCGCCATCGTGATGAAGAGCTGCAGCCTGCTGCAGTACAGGAAACACCAGCCGGCGGCTCCTCCGGCGAATCCGGGCGCCGAGATCCAGAAGAACTCTGAGGAGGTGGTTCAGGTGTACGGCGGGCAGCACGCAGGGCTGCCCAGAGTCGTGATTGAGGACTTCACCAGCATCCCAGAAGAGGAGGAAGAGGATGAAGAAGGCGAGGAGGGCGGTGCTGATGCCAGTCAACAAGAGGTGAGCTTGAATGGCGATGAGATAAAAGAAGGAGAAACCCAACTGAAGCGCCGGGACTCGACTGGTTTGGGATAAACGAGCATCTGCGGTGCCGTGGAGAAACTCAGCGGCAGTCCCCGAATCCAACATGTTCCCACTGCGTCGCTGTAAAACCGATCAACAGGTTTCTTCAGATTCTTGTTCATGAACTCAAACGTTTCTAAGGAAAGGTCGTTTCTGTTGTTGATTGTCCTGCTCTCGCTCTGATATAAAAGAATTTCACTTAAAACTGAGTAGAAATCTTCTTGTTCACACAGATTTACGGTGGGGATGTAAAATTCATTTTTAGAGTCCTGAATTTAAACCTGTCACACGTCTCTGAGAACCAGTCACTTAGAAAAGCTTCTTCTAACGCTTGTTGGCAGATTGATGCTGCTCTCGTGTCTGTGAGCAGACATGAAGCAGAGCAGATTTGGGCTCTGATGTAATCTTAGAGACTCGCTCAGCCTGTTAGGGCCATAAACAGAAACACAAATCCAAGCGAACCCTTCCTCGTGTCAGTGTTGAAGCCGCACAGCAGCTCCTCGGCACAAAGAGAAGATATCGTGGATGAAAATGATGATTCTTCACTGCTGAGGAGACGATGCTGGAGCTTTTACCTGGTGTGCTTCCACACATTACACTTATAAAGATACGGATGTGTTGAGTAAAGGAGCGAGGGAGGTGGCGTCGTCACCTGAACAGGTGTAATCTCAGTTTCTGGACACTTTTCAGAGTTTGGTGAAGAAGTTGTTTCTCAGGATGTTCATAAATTATGAGCAACAGACTCAGCGACACGACCAGCAAACGGCTGACAAGGCTCCGTCCATCATCATGTAACTCAGGGCTGAGGTGACTGTGCTGCTTTTGTTGATGACTCATATTTGGAAAAGAAAACTAATAAAATGACTAAAATTTGAAGCCAGAAGGCTTTCAAAGCAAAGCAGCTTTGTGGTCAGTCTAAAAGTTTCCTGTTTGCAGACCCTTCGTTTTATCTGCCTTCAGGTCTGACTTTAAGTTTTTTCCCTCTTATTTCAAAGCCAGTGCACAAACATGTAAACAGAAGCATTCCTGCAGTGCGCCAATGTGGCCACAAGATGGAGCCAGACCTCACACATTAAATAAAGTCATCGTCAGGTAAAGGACAAATTAAAAAAGAAGAAAAAGCAAATTAAAATGTGATGGTGATGATATTTCAGGCAGAAAAACACTGGCAGGAAACTGCTTGTTTTTCTTTCTTGCTGTTCAGCTTCGTAAAGCTACAGACACGTACGAGCACGTTTGTGCTGTTTCTCTGCTCTGTTTAAATGTGCTGCTGGAACAATCACACAGAGGCTACACTGAGACCGCTGAGTTCATTTTTAAACTCTAATTTACCCCCCTCAACCCTGCCGTCAAACACTCACACAGATGTAACTATAAAATGTTATATTTCCTAAACACATCCAAACAGTTTGAAGCATCAGAGGTTGACATAACAGGACTGAAGTCGTCGCTGACGCCCATCAGCAGGTCCTCAGCTTTGCTGTGTCCTTCACTATCAGTCCTCACTTCTAATATGAAGGAAAGCAGTCAGTGAGACGACGTGATCTTCTTTTTGACCTACTTTCCCTGCAGATCAGGGTTCAGGAAGAAACTTGGTTGTTTGTGGTGTGATGAGCATGATGTAAACTGTCTGCATGTGCTGTAGCGCTGATCGTATCAGCTGACTGCTCTCGGCCAGAGGAGGAAAAATCAGCTTCTGTTGGTCTGGTAACCACCTGTCACCTGACTCAGGCTCTCCTCCACATCCTTGTTTATAAAGTGCTTCACAAACCCAAACATGACGACTAACAGCTGGATTTTCCCGTTTCAGTGCAGCAAGCCAAACACCGAACAGCCACAGTGTATCCTCGGTTTAACATAAGATCATTGTTGCAGCACCTGATCGCCGTACACTGATGTTTAGTTTTAGTGTCACTAGTTAGCTGACATTTCAATTCAATTCAGCTTTATTTACACAGCGCCAAATCACAACAGTCGCCTCAAGGCGCTTTATATTGTAAGGTCGACTCTACAATAATACATACAGAGAAAACCCAACAATCATATGACCCCCTATGAGCAGCACTTTGGCGACAGTGGGAAGGAAAAACTCCCTTTTAACAGGAAGAAACCTCCAGCAGAACCAGGCTCAGGGAGGGGCGGGGCCATCTGCTGTGATTGGTTGGGGTGAGAGAAGGAAGACAGGATAAAGACATGCTGTGGAAGAGAGACAGAGATTAATAACAGATATGATTCAATACAGAGAGGTCTGTTAATACATAGTGAGTGAAGAAGAAACACCCAGTGCATCATGGGAATCCCCCGGCAGCCTACGTCTATTGCAGCATCACTAAGGGAGGATTCAGGGTCACCTGGTCCAGCCCTAACTATATGCTTTAGCAAAAAGGAAAGTTTGAAGCCTAATCTTGAAAGTAGAGATAGTGTCTGTCTCCTGAATCCAAACTGGAAGCTGGTTCCACAGAAGAGGGGCCTGAAAACTGAAGGCTCTGCCTCCCATTCTACTTTTAAATACTCTAGGAACAACAAGTAGGCCTGCAGAGCGAGAGCGAAGTGCTCTAATAGGGTGATATGGTACTACACGGTCATTAAGATAAGATGGGGCCTGATTATTTAAGACCTTGTATGTGAGGAGCAGGATTTTGAATTCTGGATTTAACAGGAAGCCAAAACAGGAGAAATCTGCTCTCTCTTTCTAGTCCCTGTCAGGACTCTTGCTGCAGCATTTTGGATTAACTGAAGTTTTTATTTCATGCCTGGTTTCTCTGAGCATGGATGCTGAAGGTGGAGCTGAGGAGTGGAGGGCTGGAAACCCAGAAGAAGAGACGGAGGTGTCTCCTCACGAGGATGTGCTGCTCTTGGATCAGCCCCCCCCCCCCCCCCCGGGCTCTCAGCCCCGCCCTTACCGGTAGCCGGGCTGGAGGATCAGCTCACGGCTTCGCAGAGACTGCCGACCGGGAGAGGAAACGATGGCGGCGGCTGTGGACCGAGGAGGACTCCGGTGGTCCACCGACACGTCAGCGGGGACCGAGGCTGCCGGGGAGCCAGACGGTCGCGGCCCGGTGCCCATGAACCTGTTCGCTACCTGGGAGATCGACCGGTCCTCCCCGAGCTGCGTGCCCAGGTAAGAGGATCGATGCCCGGCAGAGAGGAGAGGACGACGGGCTTCTACACAGCACCTGTTTGTTTGTGTGTGTAAATGTTTTCATGTGTGATCAGTAACGATGCAGCAGGTGCGTTCAGGTGAGTCTGGGGGACTCGAGCCTCTGTGCCTGTGATTACTGATGAATGATGATCTTCAGACTCGGTTCCTGTTGTTTTAGTTTGTTCATTTTTAGCTTCAGTCCAGTCAGAGGTGTGCAGCGTCTGTGGACGCTCACAGGGATCCTGCTGAAAGCTGTCTGCAGTTAAACCTGAACCGTGTGTGAGTTTCTCAGAGGTCTGTGTGTGTTTTATGATCGCACACACCCTGGCATTGTGCTGGATACCTGTGCAGGTGAAGCCCGTCCAGTTGTTTTGTCGTGATGGTTGTAAAACACAGTGTTTGCACAGTAACGTGAAACTCTCCTTTTAAACCGATCAGGTGCAACAGAAGGGAGAGCAGGGCTGTGCCTGCTCGTCGTTCAGCAGTTTATCCACAGGATGACAGGATGGTGTCAGACTTCCTGACGTCAACTTGACGTCAGATCAGCTTCAGTGCTTCCTTTATTACTTCCTTTGGCAGAGGAGACAGCGGAGCATCCTCATAAAGGATGCTCATGAATCAGATCAATCTCGTGTCGAGTTGATCTGATGTAAACTGTTGTGGTTCAAACTGAAGCTGCTCCTCCTCACTGTCCCGCAATGCTCAGAGGTTTCACCTGGTTCTGGCTTATCAGTTAAGACCAGAGACACCTGCAAGGTCATGACCTCAGTGATTACATCAGCTTTCAGCAGCCAATTAGAAATGGACAAAAAATCCTGATGACAGCTGATTAGAGTTCGTTCTTTCTGATCGCCACCTGTCTGTTTCCGGGCAGATTAGCAACATGTTCGTGCAGGGGTTAAGAAAGCCAAGCAGTCGATGTTAATCCTCTTAAAACTCCTGTTGACTCAGGAAGCAGCGAAGAGTAAAGCGAGTCATGCATCACCTGCAAACAGGTGCAAATAATACCTGAAATAATGATTCTAAAGGAAATCTTCTTCATTATGTCGGCGGATATTAAACATCAGAGCGATCAACACTCCGACCGATCCCAGATCAGTCAGCACTGAGTCGCTGCAGCCTGGCCTCACTGCTCCGCTGCTCTGAGGTCAGTCTGGAGACTTGTGGAGCCTCCATCAGCATTTTCTCCAGATCTCCAGACTCATGAACTGGAGCTTCGTCCTGGAAACTGATGATGTGGAGCCAAGTGAGACATTTGTGGGTTAATTCAGAGGTTTTCCCACAGAGCTGTTGCGTGATGAACTCGTGTAACTATGCATGTGACCAATAAAAGATCTTGACTCTCGAGATGAGAGCGATCGATGTGTTTGTCTTCATGCAGCTTTTAAATGATGAACTCTCCTCATCATCACGCTGCTCTGTCAGTGACCCTCATCACTGTGCCTGAGTTTAAGCATCTGATCAAAGTGTCTGTGAAGGTTCTCAGTCATCCAGGTCATCGTAGTCAAAGGAGCTTGCAAAGAAAAGCGTCTGGACTTCTTTAAGTTACTTGAAGACGTTTCACCTTCTCGGATGAAGGTGAAACGTCTTCAAGTAACTTAAAGAAGTCCAGACGCTTTTCTTTGCAAGCTCCTTTGACCATCTGATCAAAGATAACAGCGCCACCATCAGGTCGGCATGTGAACTTAGAAGGACAAGTGACCTATTACAGCCTGGGGCCTGTGCTGGCGCGTGCCCTCTGTCGATACTGAGAGCGTCACTGTCAGTTTCATGTACAACAGTCGTAGGTTTAAAGCTTAACGCACCAAATAAGTGGAACGGGAGGGTAAAACACACGAAACAAACGAGTCATCCACCCACACATTAAAAACAGAAGGTATCCTTCACACAAAGATCTATTTTTCACCTCCTCTGTCCTCGGGAGGGCGGATCAGAGCTCAGGTGGCACTGTTACCAGGATTAGCAGGATTAGCTCCCGCTGGCCGGCGTTGACAGGAAGCTGCAGCCTACAGGACGAGTCCCAGCATGACCTCGCAGTAATGAGGTCTCAGGAGGTCAGCCTCTCACTCAGCTCCCTCAGGACTCGGCTCGATTAAACACGTCCACCTCACTGCTGAAGGGAAGCTGAGGAGGTTAAACAGGCCCCGCCTCCACGATACGTCAGGAATACACGACTGGAATATTTGAAGTGATGGATCTCCGGGTCAAACATGGCCAGAGTGTAAAAGAAGTGAATCACACGGCTGCTTTTTTGTCCTTCATGATTGTTTTTATTCAGCAGAGTCACAAATTTATTTCATTCCAGCATAAAAACGAAAAATGAAAACCATTAACCTCAATAATCAGCCCCAGAGTGTGATATTTACTGATATTTACTGATAATCACTGATATTTACTGATATTTTTTGGGGTGTCTGTAGCTCAGGTGGTCGAGCAGGTTGGTGGTGCGATCCCTGTCTGCTCTCCGATGCATCCTTGGATGCATTTGAGAGGCTTTCAGCCAAGAACTGATTCTGTTTTCAGTTTGTTTTCTTAGCAAACACACTTTGGCTGCTGCCCCTCTGATGGCTTCTGGACAATGGCAATAAGAAGGGAGGGGCCTTTTGGGGAGCAACAGATTAAGTATGGTAAATGGTAAATGGCCTGTGTTTGTATAGCGCTTTACACATCCACACATTCACACACTGGTGATGAAGCTACATGTAGCCACAGCCGCCCTGGGGCGCACTGACAGAGGCAAAATAAAAAACCTGTATTGGAAACCATCTAAAGCTTTAGCAGCTAATTTAGAAGAAAAAAAAACAGACTAGCTTTCATCTCCACATGGACAGAGAGAGGCGCTGGTGTGACAGACAGGAGGCCGAGCAGATGAAGCTGAGGCTGAGAGAGGAGGGAGGGTGGATGTTGGACAAAGGATGATGAAGACAGAGCTGCCAGGCAGGATGAGAAGAGGAAGACCTCAGAGGAGGTTCATGGATGTAGTGAAGACCAACATGCAGACGGTTGGCAAAAGGAATTGCTTGTGATTGTCTTCAAACTGCTTGCCCGTAATGATCTGCTGAAACTTTAGTTGCTGAGTTTCCACCGACTTTGAAGCTGGAGTAAGTTTAGCTGAAGGTGCTGATCAGACTTGTGCTGTGATCTCAGCGTCAGGCTGTCAGTCTGTTCACACTAGGGCTGCCACGATTAGTCGACTAGTCACGATTACGTCGACGACTGATTTAATAGTCGACGCGTCGTTTGAAGCTTTGTAAGATCCCAAAAGACGCAGGAATAAGTAGTAGGATTTAAGAGTGTAATAACGGACTGAAACAGAAGATGGCAGCACTGCATGTACAAGGATGCCAGCTGCCGTTAAACCCCGAAGAAGAAGAAGCTGTGTCCCAGAATTCATAGCGCGGCCCAACTCAGTTTCCAACAATAGCGGCAGCTAGTTAGTTTTAATATTACTCTTATTATTCTTTCTGGGTCACAAAATAAACGTTTAACATATTTTCAGGCGAGAATGTAGCTGTGTAAACCTCAAATATCTGCTCAGTTTATCAAGACACCACATATTTTCAAAAGCGCTCCGACGTTTTCGGAGACGTCTGTTACCCACTAGCTCGATAGCTAGCCGGGGGCTAGGCTAACTAGAGCCGTGAGAACACCGGACTCCCGGCAAACCGTTTTCAAACCCACCGCCGTCTTTCGCTACTCAGGTTAAACATGATATATAAGTCACTTAGATAACTTGAAAATGTTATTGTTTGGCTTTTTTAGTATTTTATTTGTTCCTGAGTAAATCGGTTTGGCTGAGATTAAAGTTATAGTTTTACACAGCTGAATAAACGTCAAGCAGACAGCTGATTATCAGAAGTGTGAGATGCTCGAGAATTTACTCCGGTGTCCTGTTATATTTTAGATAGCAAGGAGTTTATTAAACTTCACCGAAACAATCTGCAAATTTCATTAAAATTTAATAAACTATCATCTTGTCTTTATTTTTAGTTAGCACCTTAAACACTTACAGCTGTAAGCTAATGATAGTGATGCATGCTTGTGCAGTAAGCTGTATGTTTTACGTCCAATGGATGATGATCTGATTAGTCGACTAATCGCAAAAATAATCGGTGACTAGTCGACTATCAAAATAATCGTTTGTGGCGGCCCTAGTTCACACCTGCTGCTGTTTGTGTTGACAGTGAAGCTGCTTCCTGTTTGCTGTGCTCTGCAGGCTCTGCATCCTGACCGTGAAGAAGCTGAAGGTTCTGAGGGAGCTGGACAGAGAGCTCAGCTCCGTCATCATCGCTGTAAAAATCCAGGTGAGATTCTGGCAGTCGCCGGCCTGACACTCACCTGTGCTGTCGATCTGACCCTGGGTCTGTGTCTCAGGGCTCTAAGCGGACGTTGAGATCCAACGAGTACCTTCTTCCTCCTGACGGCCTCATGGAAACAGACCTGGAGCTCACCTTCTCCCTGCAGGTTGCACATTTAACAGAAATTCCCTTCTCAGCATGAGGAACCACACAGATCGCACACTGCTCCTGTCTCTGATGTAAAATTGTGTGTGTGTGCAGTATCTTCACTTCCTGAAGCGAGATGTGAACCGTCTGCATGTGATGGTGCAGAGGAGGAAGAGGTACAAGAACCGAACCATCCTGGGCTACAAAACCCTCGCAGTGGGTGTTGTCAACATGGCCGAGGTACGACAGGAAGCTCTGCTGCAGCAGGAGCTCTCGCCACAGCGTGTAGCACATTTAGCTCAAAGATGAGCCGTCGTCAGATCTGTGAGAGGTGACGGAAAAGTTTAAAACTGTGTGTGTGTCCCAGGTGATGCAGCGTCCAACAGATGGTGCCCACATACTCGGTCTCCATAGCAACCAGAAGGATGCTTCTGTGCGTGCGGCGGAACTGAGTGTTCATTCTCTCTGCAGCCATCCAATAGAAATAGAGGACACAACTGGTCACCATGGCAACAAGGGCAAGGCCTCAGGTAGGAGGAGTCTGACCATCCCTGCATCAGGTACTTGTTATAAACTGGCTACTGATTGGTCAGACATAGAGTAATATACATGTAAAGACACACACACTTTTTTGTTTTCATATTCTATACCCGAGCCCCTCAAACTCACCATCACCTGACTGAGACTCTAAAACCACATTTAGAGTCTCAAACTCGCGGGGACGGGCAGTCTGTGATGATGTCACTGCAGAGAGCTGTGACATCACTCTGTAAATGAAACGCACATCAGGTCACCTGTTCACAGAGAATGGCTGCAGGTGTCGCTACCGCCGCAAAATGAGCTGAGAGAGTGTGTGTGTGTCTGTGTCTCTGTGTGTCTGTGTGTGTGTGTGTGTGTGTCTGTCTGTGTGTGTGTGTGTGTCTGTGTCTCTGTGTGTCTGTGTGTGTGTGTGTGTGTGTCTGTCTGTGTGTGTGTGTGTGTCTGTGTCTCTGTGTGTCTCTGTGTGTGTGTGTGTGTGTGTGTGTGTGTCTGTGTGTGTGTGTGTGTGTGTCTGTCTGTGTGTGTGTCTGTGTGTGTGTGTGTGTGTCTGTGTGTGTGTGTCTGTGTGTGTGTGTCTGTGTGTGTGTGTGTGTGTGTGTCTGTGTGTGTGTGTGTGTGTGTCTGTGTGTGTGTGTGTGTCTGTGTGTGTGTGTGTGTGTGTGTGTGTGTGTGTGTGTGTCTGTGTGTCTGTGTGTGTGTGTGTGTGTGTCTGTGTGTGTCTGTGTGTGTGTGTGTGTGTCTGTGTGTGTGTGTGTGTGTGTGTGTGTGTGTGTCTGTGTGTGTGTGTGTGTGTGTGTGTGTGTGTGTGTGTGTGTGTGTGTCTGTGTGTGTGTGTGTGTGTGTGTGTGTGTCTGTGTGTGTGTGTCTGTGTGTGTGTGTGTGTGTGTGTGTGTGTCTGTGTGTGTGTGTCTGTGTGTGTGTGTGTGTCTGTGTGTGTGTGTGTGTGTGTGTGTGTGTCTGTGTGTCTGTGTGTGTGTGTGTGTGTGTCTGTGTGTGTGTGTGTGTGTGTGTGTCTGTGTGTGTGTGTCTGTGTGTGTGTGTGTGTGTGTGTGTGTGTGTGTGTGTGTGTCTGTGTGTCTGTGTGTGTGTGTGTGTGTGTCTGTGTGTGTCTGTGTGTGTGTGTGTGTGTGTGTGTGTCTGTGTGTGTGTGTGTGTGTGTGTGTGTGTGTCTGTGTGTGTCTGTCTGTGTGTGTGTCTGTGTGTGTGTGTGTGTGTCTGTGTGTGTGTGTCTGTGTGTGTGTGTGTCTGTGTGTCTGTGTGTGTGTGTGTCTGTGTGTCTGTGTGTGTGTGTGTGTGTGTGTCTGTGTGTGTGTGTGTGTGTCTGTGTGTGTGTGTCTGTGTGTGTGTGTGTGTGTGTGTCTGTGTGTGTGTGTGTCTGTGTGTCTGTGTGTGTGTGTGTGTGTGTCTGTGTGTGTCTGTGTGTGTGTGTGTGTGTGTGTGTCTGTGTGTCTGTGTGTGTGTGTGTGTGTGTCTGTGTGTGTGTGTCTGTGTGTGTGTGTGTGTGTGTGTCTGTGTGTGTGTGTCTGTGTGTGTGTGTGTGTCTGTGTGTGTGTGTCTGTGTGTGTCTGTGTGTGTGTGTGTGTGTGTGTCTGTGTGTGTGTGTCTGTGTGTGTGTGTGTGTGTGTGTCTGTGTGTGTGTGTGTGTGTGTGTGTGTGTGTGTGTGTGTGTCTGTGTGTGTGTGTCTGTGTGTGTGTGTGTGTGTGTGTCTGTGTGTGTGTGTCTGTGTGTGTGTGTGTGTGTGTGTGTGTGTGTGTGTGTGTGTGTGTGTGTGTCTGTGTGTGTGTGTCTGTGTGTGTGTCTGTGTGTGTGTGTGTGTGTGTGTGTGTGTGTGTGTGTGTGTCTGTGTGTGTGTGTGTGTGTGTGTGTGTGTCTGTGTGTGTCTGTGTGTGTGTGTGTGTGTATACAGACCGCTCTCCTGATGTGGAGAACTACTGGGAGGACGATGACGACAGCTTCTCCTCTGAACAGGAAGGAAGTGACGACGCAGTCTTGCCTCAGGTGACCTCACCTGTCTCACACATAATCATTGAAATAGAAAAGACTGAAAGCAGCTGTGAGTCCAGCATGAATCAGTTAAACTTCGGGGATGTTGATGTGGTCAGTTCAGTAACAGACGGGGTTTCAAACAGTTTCAGCTGCTGTGGTGATGAAATCAACAACAGGTGTGCGAGAGGAGCAACAATGAACCACACTGAGCTATGAAACCACGACACGATTTAACTGAAACTGTTCACCTGAACAAATGCTCGACGAGCCTCTTTTTTCCCTTCAGGACATGTTTGATGATGACGAGGATGTCCGGGGAAAGATTAAGAAGCCTCACAGGAAAATGATCCGAACATCCTCGCTGACTCAGGTAAGGACCGATCAGAGCAGCTGATGGTCGAGGGGCTGGAGCTGTGTTTTTCACTCTTCTTCTGTTTTCTGTCATTCAGCAGCCCAACTTTAAGCAGAAGTTTGTGGCTCTGCTAAAGAGATTCAAAGTCAGTGATGAGGTTGGTACTCAGCACATTACCTTCAAACTCCATCTGGAGGAACTTCAGGTAGAGCTGTTTATTTTAAACTGGTTTCCTGGTGACAGTCGCCCGTTCTGGGTAGAGCTTTGTAGGAACAGCTAAGTTGTGCAGGGTTTCTTTCCTCAGGATCACCTCTCTGCTTTCCTTGGACCTCTGTGCCTGCTGTCAGCGTCTTTGTACTGGTTCTTCTTGAAGTTTCCAGCTCGATGTCAGAAAATCCTTCAGTAACAATATTGAGTGAAGATCAGGATCAGAGTTGAAAAAGACTTTTCTGTGTTTTGAGTGAAATTTAAATATTTATTTATTGTCGACTGAGTAGCTGAATCAAACACAGCTTTGCTGCTGCAGTGAAAATAAAACCATAACCTGGTTTGTAGGACATGAGTTGTAAAAAGTAGGACCTCTGTGACCCTGATTGGCTCGTTTCCTGCAGGTTCTGGACTCGGACCCCGTGGGTCAGAGTCAGGAGGCCGAGGAGGACCTGGACCTGCTGTACGACAGCCTGGAGGTTTACAACCCGAGCGACAGCGGCCCCGAGCTGGACGACAACGACAGCATCCAGAGCACTCCCAAACCCAAGCTCAGGTGAGCCTGAAACACACCTGTCTGCGCTCACAGCTCGTCAAGCTGGAGAGGAAGTTTGACCTCCAGTCAAAATGAGGTGTGAGGAGGTGACTATGCTGGCTGTTTTCCACCCGCAGGCCGTTCTTCGAGGGCGTCTCTCAGTCGAGCTCTCAGACTGAGATCGGGAGTGTCAACAGTCAGCAGAGAGAACGGACTGCAGCCGTGAGTAAAACATCATCATGTGAACGTCCAGAACCTGAAGCTCCCGTCAGCAGACATTAGTGCATGATTTCAAATCTTTATGTGCTGAAAATCCACGGAGCTGTCCACGGTGCTGAATAATCTTTCAGTCTCCGCTTTCTCTCAGACTGGAATATCATGGAAAATACCTGCACACAGTACTCGGACACAGATGCATATTTGGAAAATAAGACAATAGAAAATTTTAGAGAAAAATTCTGCTGAAAATACACAAACATCAGCAAAGTAAAGTAAAAGAACAGTACATCATTACTGCAGACATTTTTTACTGCTAATATTGACAATGTGCTTTCTATTCTAACATTTGTTAGGTGAGTGAATTACATGTTGATCTGCAGGAGGATCAGACAGCAGCTGTGTCGCCCCCTGCAGATCAAGCTGTGTAACTGCATCCTGCTGTTGTTAAACAGGCAGATCTACGAGGAGACTCTGAGGAGGTGAAAGGAGAGGAGACCGGGCCGAGGGTGAATCTGAAACACACAAAGACACACACACTTGTTATATTCAATTCAATTTTACCCTGACAAATCACTACAGCAGTCGTCTCAAGGTTCTTTGTACTGTAAGGTAGAGCCTACGATAATCCATGCAGAGAAACCCAACAATCATATGACCCCCTATGAGCAAGTATGGAGCCCCGCAAGGGACATGGCAGAAAAAAAATGAAGATAAACTTTTGCAAAACTTTTGCGAGATCGCACAAAACATCAAACTGGGTAACAGACGTCTCCGAAAACGTCGGAGCGCTTTTTCAAATATGTGGTGTCTTGATAAACCGAGCAGATGTTTGAAGTTTACACAGCTGCATTCTGCCTGAAAATATCTTAAAAGTTTATTTTGTGACCATTTGTGAGTGATAAGAGTAATATTAAAACTAAGTAGCTGCTGCCATTGTTGGAAACTGGAATTGACTGGGCCGCGCTATGAATTCTGGGATAGGTGACGAGCCAGTCGACGAAGGCAGTCCCAATTCGAAGGCTGCTCCAAATGCATCCTTCGTGGCCCAGCCTATCCTTTCCAACAATGGCAGCAGCTACTTAGTTTTGATATTACTCTTATCACTCACAAATGGTCACAAAATAAACTTCTAAGATATTTTCGGGCTGTGTAAACTTCAAATATTTGTCTATATTTGCAAAAGTGCTCGCAAAAGTTCATCTTCATTTTTCTTTCTCCCATGTCCCTCGCGGGTCTCCGTAAGCAAGCACTTTGGTGACAGTGGGAAGGAAAAACTCCCTTTTAACAGGAAGAAACCTCCAGCAGAACCAGGCTCAGGGAGGGGCGGGGCCATCTGCTGTGATTGGTTGGGGTGAGAGAAGGAAGACAGGATGAAGACATGCTGTGGAAGAGAGACAGAGATTAATAATAATTGGAAATAAATGATCTGAATTTCAGGAGCGGGACCACGCCTCCAACACGCCCCCTCCAGTTCTTGTCTATATACACATCCCCAGCTCTACAACTTGTCCGTTCTTGTTTTCGTGGAAACACCTTTCGAGAAAGTCTTTAACACAGCTTATCTTACACGAGTAACATAATCTTTCTCACCCTTCCATTTGCTTACAATCGCGTCCGTCAGCACCTCAGATGAAGGACTACACAGCTCTGCTTCATCGGTTTCCCTCCCAGCAATCCAAGAAACGCAAACACTCTGAATGTCATGGCGGCGCTTCAAAGAGACCAAATGTTGCCCAGGATTTTTCTTGCCAGCCAATAATCTGCTACGTCGATCCTTTTATCTGAACTCCGTCGTGCACAAAATTCCTCAAGGCATCCCTTCACTTCTCATGTGCTTTCACATGATGCTAGTGATTCAAGATTCAAGCTTCGTTATTCATCACATGTACTTGTATAACTATGCATCATTTAAACCCTCCCCCCTCGACACCGAATTCAAAACAATTCTCCAAGCGAAGGCTTTAAGACTGCTCACCATCACCTCTCTTTGTTTCAGAAATCAACACAGTAGTTATCGCTACCTTACCCAAACTAAATTACTCAGCCGAGCACCCCTCTCCATCTTCTACTCTAAGACAAGCTCACGTAAGAGTTTACGAGCCATCAAGCCATTAACTCAAGTAATGAAGCTCTGACAGGTCAAAACCTGTCAGAGCTGACATGTCCTGGTCCAAAATGACTCCAAGGTTCCTCACAGTGTTACTGGAGGCCAAGGTAATGCCATCCAGAGGAAGAATCTGGTTAGATACCATATTTCTAAGCTTTTCAGCGCCGAGTACAATGACCTCAGTTTGATCTGAATTAAGAAGCAGAAAGTTAGCAGCCATCCAGGTCTTTATGTCTTTAAGACATTCCTGCAGTTTAACTCATTGGTGTGTTATCTGGCTTCATGCACAGATAAAGTTCTTCTTCTTGTTTTCCACAGAAACCTGAAGATGATGTTGCCATGGGAACAGACACAGGCCCAGCTGCCAAACTATGTAAAACAGAGTCTCAGACACACATGTCACCAAGGTACACACACACACACACGTGATGTTGTTCCCAGATGTTTGAGCTCATACAGGTATGAACAGCTGTGTAAAAACGCCTCACACACCTGTGTGCTCCTCCTGCAGTAACACGGGAAGTCAGTCGTCTCGCCACACGTGGATCATCGCTATGAAGGACAGACAGAACTCGAGAATGAGCAGCTTCGACAGTGAGACATCGTCTGATTGCAGGATACCTGCTCCACAGGTGAGAAGGCGTCAGTTCCAGGCGTTTAAGCCTCTTTTTATTAGTAGCTAGTCGGATCGACTCATACTTTTTTAGCACCTTCTCAGCCGGGAAAGGTGATCTGAGCAGAGACTGAAATGTGATGTCATCAGCCAGCATGCTACCAATTGCACTAATATTGCACATCAGGGATACAGGGCGAAAGTTACCATTGTGTATGGGATGTGTGTGTCTGTCTGCACGTGTGTGGTCATCTGTGAAGTCTTTGTTGTAGAGTCTGACAGCCTCGATGTCCATACCTTGGATGTTCAGTGGTTGCAGTGGAGGATGTTTGTGCCTGTGGAAGTCTACCACCAGCTCCTTGGTTTTACTGGTGTTGATCTGGAGGTAGTTCAGCTGCACCAGTCCACAAAGTCTTGGGTCAGTTCTCTGTATCCATGTCGTCCCCATCAGTGATGGGCCGCCTGCAGTCATCAGAGAACTTCTGCAGGAAGCACTGGGTGGAGTTGTGGGAGACGTCTGCAGTGTAGATGGTGAAGAGGAACGGAGCCAGAACCGTTCCCTGTGGGGCCCCCGTACTGCAGACGACCCTGTGCGACACACAGCCCTGAGTCCTCACATACTGTGGTCGGTCGGTGAGGTAGTCCAGGATCCATGTGGGAGCTGTGGGACTCTCCCCAGCCTCAGGTTCAGGTTGAAGAGGTGCTCCATCACCCAACAGGACCTGACAACCCTTGAGCTGAGTACCTGAGTACTGGATTGTAGTGGAAAACCAGTCAATTCGAGTCGAGTGGTGCCTAGTTGATCCAGGCAGGCACTAATGGAAAAGGGGCCGTAGTGTCAGCAGGAACATGTTCCACCACCAGGTGTCAGTGTTGCTCCTGCTTTGGTGTTAAAATCAGTGATGCTGCATGCGGTCACCTCATTATCTGTGTGTGTGCGTGCGCGTGTGTGTGTGTGTAACACTTTAAGACACATCAGGTCTCAATGGGGAAAATCGTGCTGATATCTCTGATGCAGACGAGTAACATGTTAGGAATGAAAGGATGCCGTATTGTTTGATGGGAATGAAAATGATCAGAGAGGGTCAGATTTAGGTTCAGGGTCAGAGTGAACTGTGTGTCTTACCTGTATTTCTTTAGCTGGGTCCACATCCTGTTGTCACGGCGTTTCTTGTGATAATGGCGGATGGCGTGAGGATGAATTGAGGCTCCGCTTTGGGGCCCTCGGAGGAGGCTGGTGTTAGCTCCCGGGCTGGGCAGATGTGCATTTACTAATGAGAAGTGAATGAATTGAAAAAAGGATGTTGGTCGGGCAGGGGCGGTCACAGATAGACAGCGAACCAGGAGGGGGGTGTTTGAGGCCCCCCTACTGAAATTCAGATAACTTATCTCCAAATGAAAGACAGACACAGTCACTGTACTGATTCACTTTTGGAGCCTCAAGTGGGCACTAGAGGAACTGCAGTACTTCATATCTGATACTAAAGACCGGTGCTTGTTTTTAGGTAGCTAGAAAGTCGGTTTTGGATCAGCTGAACCACATCCTGTTCTCTGAGGATCAGATGCCTGACTCCATTATCCTGATCAACACCACAGACTGGCAGGGACAGGTACGCATCCTTTTTCTGTCTTTCAGGGGCTGAGTTCAGTTTCTATGATCGTTCAGAGCCCAACGTGTCTTTGTCTGCGCTGTCCCTCCTTAGTATCTCTCTGAGGTTCTGTTCGATCAGCCAATCGTCTGCACTGTTTCAACGGCTGATGTTCAGGCCGCCTTCAGCGCCATCATCGGACGCATCCAGAGATTGTAAGAACATCTGATCCGTACTTCTATTCAGACATCAGTGTTTGAATCTGGCTGAGCTCTGAATCCTGTCCTGCATCGCTACGTCCAAAAATTCATCTGATTATAAACAAGTTTGCATAGATATATGTATGAATATGTATATATATATATTCATACATATGTATGAATATATATTCATACATATGTATGAATATATATTCATACATATGTATGAATATATATTCATACATATGTATGAATATATATTCTCTCTGACCTGAATCTGTTTCTGCAGCTGTAACTGCAACTCGCAGGCTCCGCCCACCATGAAGGTGGCAGTGGGAGGAGATCAGAGCTACCTGACCACAGTGCTCTGCTGCTTTGTAGAGCAGCTGGCCAGCAAGACGTCTGATTGGTTGAGCTACATCCGCTTTCTCATCATCCCTATTGGTGCGCCTATCACACACACACGCACAGACACACACGCACACACACACACACAGCAATGTAACTGTACTAAATTGAGTAATCACAGTACAGTTACAGTTATGCTGTTGCTCATGTTACAGAGCTGCACACCAGGTGTGTAGAAGGAAAAATAAACATCAATCAGCTGATTTCAGTTCATATGTGGGAGCAAACAGTGGAGCTGTGAACATTTCTGGACTTTTATTACACAAAAGGACGAGCGAGTGGTGGTGAACTGAGACAATGATTTAGTGAAACATACACATACTTCAGTAAATCATTGTCGAGCACCGTCTGGAGACGCCAGTATTTGTTCTACATCTGCTGATCATTTGGTTTTTGTGCTCTGCTGCTTGTTTGTTCAGCAAAAAGTTGGGTGAAAATTACATTTTCTTCCTTTTTGTTACAAATAATTTAATTGTAACAAGTATTGTGCAGTTGTTAGTTTGCAGATTTAGTAAATATATATCATTCAGAAATCCTGTCATGGCCCTGAGTGTGACGACTGAGCGTTTTGTATTTCTTTATATTATTCGATGTTGTTGTTTATTCTGTTATGTCTTTTGTTTGAGCCATTTGTTTGGTTTCTGTGCCTGCTCACACTTCTTTGTGTTCCCTCTGTCTGTGTGGTGTCACACCGTCTGTCGGGTTCTGTCTCATGTGAGTGTTGTCAGCGTTGATTTCTCCCAGGTGTGTTCCCCTCCTGTGTCCCATCCCACGATTACTCCTGTGAGTATTTAAGCGCTGTGTGTTCTCCTGCCTGTTGCTGGTTTGTGTGCTTTCCCTGCATCGTCCTCTGTCTCACTGTATCAAGGTTTGTGTTTGCTTAGTTTTCCCAGTTTAGGTTTTCTCAGCTCGGTTTTCGCCTCACCTTTGTTATATGTTCACTCTCCATTAATAAAGCTCCCTCATATCAGTAGTGCCTGCGTCTTGGGTCCTTTAATAATTCCACACGGTTTGCCCTGCTAACCATGACAAAGACACCATTCTTTAACAATGTGAAGTTTTTATTACTGTGTGCTCAAATATGGGACTTATATTTATTTATCTTAGCTGTCATGGTTTTGACTGGCTCGTATTTTAGATGCTCCAGAGCAGTCAGTGTTTCCAGGAAGTGTGCTCCTCTTACTGTGACTGTGCCAAAGTAATCAGTGTTCACCAAAATGGTTTTATCCACAGTAACATCTCAGTGTGAGCAAACAGAGAGAAGTGAACCATTATTTCTATAATGATGTTTTGAGTCTTTTGAGGCTTGGACAGGTGAAGTCACAGACGATTTAATAAAGCAGCTCCTCAAAACCTTCTTACATCTCATTGGACTCACAGCTCCTTCGTCCTGTTCATTCAGGTGTTCAGAAAATATCTTCTGAAAGCACACAGTGCAGCAGTGAATACAGACACCGTTAGAGATTGTTCCCCTCGCAGGAGTTGATAGAGACAAAAATATGCAAATCACTTTGGAAGAACTGACCTTTAAATCCAAAAAGCCAATCCTGTAAGTCACAGTGCTGGGACCAGTGTATTTCTATCATTTATGTGAGGCTAATAAAAGCTTGCATTTATTTTAGAGATGAAAGCCGTTCATCCAGAACCAGAGCTGCTGTTTGATGAGCTTCCATGTTACAGGTTCATACGTGACTGTAACATCCTGGAGGAAATAAAATGATTGCTTGTGTAACTTGACACGTTTCTTTCACAACCTGCAGACGTGTTAGGACAGGGAGCTGCTGTCGATGGTGCATCCACCCAGGTCAAAACATCTGGACACAAATGTGTGGAGTCATGATGATTAATGTCCCAAATACACAGTATAAAACTCTACGTTTGACACACAATCCGGTCGTTAAGTGATGACGTGATGAATCCTACTTCAGGCCTAAAGTAGTCTGCGTTTAATATGCTTTTGTGTTGTTAACATGTTTAATGTTTTGTATTTTCTTCTACTTAATCTCAAAAAGCTCCTAAAACAGTCAGTGATCACTGTTGACCTCCCTCGGCTTTTATTACTGCTAATCATTTATTTAAGCTCAGTTTTTAAAACTTTAGGATGTAACTACAGCCCAGCCCATGCAGCAGTATATGAATGACTAACCTCGTATTGTGGATGGATTATCTTAGTTGTTCTCCTGCTGAAGTTTGGTCCTTTTACAGCATCCTGCCATGCGATTACATTTGTTCCTGACCACCGAGAACACTCACGTTAACTTTTATCGAGTGGAGAAAAAGTTAGCTTGTTTATATTATGCTAACATAGCTGTGTCGCTAGCGGTCACGTAGCACATCATTATATACCAGCTAGCCAAACTTCAGTAACCCTACAAACGTCACTGCTGTTTAGTTTTCTGTCTTCATTTATGTTGGAAGTGATAGCAGAGCTGTACGTTTGAATTTGTTTCCAAAACCCCGCAGTCAGGACATGCTATATTGTATTTAGATAGAAGCTAGCGAGCTAACTTCCTGCTAACTTCTAACTCCGTTAAATGTCATAAATTCCGTTTTCATGGATGCCTGGATGTTAAACTCAATTGTTACACCTGGTAGAGCAGAACGCTGATCATTTTATTAAAGATGAAAGACTTTAGACAGTTTTTCAACTCTCAGTAATGCCATAGTGATCGTTTGATATATGGACCTGCAGCGGAGTTTAGGCCCAGACACGGCTAGTGACGTCAGACTTAACGACCGGATACCAGACAAAGGATGTTCTGGTGTTCCAGCCTGAAACCCCTGCACAGGCGTCTCTGCTGATAGCTGCATGCGTGCTGCATGGTCCTGGACGCCTGTTCAGAGTGTCTGGCAGAGGATATGTGAAGACCTGTGTGTCTGTTGTCGATTGAGTGGATGACCGGTCACAGCATGCAGATGGTGCTGTGGGGTGTTGTCATTGCGGGTCCTGGATCCACTATTCCCCACCGTGGTGGGCTGTGGGGAATAGGGGTGCTTATTGCATATCCTTGTAAGGGCCTTTCTCTACCACCTGGTCTTATCTCAGTGCACTTTTCTACTTGTGCTCTAACCTTTTCTTACGTTCTGTTTCCTTTTTTCATTTTCACCACCATTCATTCACTCTCCATCTCTCTATGTTTATACTTGATAAAAAATTGTATTGAAATCAGAGACATTCGATCAGAAAGTGTTTTAAATTTGTCAGGTTACAGATGGAGTGACCTACATTCCTTCTTTTGACCAATGACCCCGACATGGATCAGTGAGCAGGTGCTTCATGTGTTGAGTTTTGGGTAAAGACCTGAAGCTTCTTACATCCTGACACAGTGAGAACTTGACTCATACCAGCTGCGTTTCCAGTAGCTGCTGGTGAAAGCTTAACGATCCAGAGCTCTCTTTAGATCTGAGTAGAGCTCCTTAAAGCTTTGTAGAGTTCATGTGAGGCAGCTCATTAGGCTGGTGGACAGCATGTTTTGGCTCATGAACCTTCCTCTAATGCGTTTCTCTGCAGGAGTCCACCCGCTGGCCAAGTACCTGTCTTCCCTGGATGGGAAGTTCAGCGGTTTGTTCATGGACGCCGGCTGGAGGGAGCTGTTTGGACGCCCGGAGCCGCCTCCTCTCGGTAGGTTTCCTCACAATTATTGCAGCCTGACATCTTAGCAGCAGGTTAATGAGCTGGTTTCAGTAAAACAAGCAGACTCTGTCGTTTCGCCTCTTCTTTGTGTCATTTACTGGTTGAAGCATTGCTGCTCTGGCTGAGAGTAGCTCTGTCTCTTCAAACACAAATCCAACCTTTCCAAGTGTTTTTTGGACCCAGGATAAAAACCACAGGATGTGATGTTTGTTTCTGACAGATCCTGTGGGTGTAGCCGGTCGGGTTTCTCAGTATTTGGCCGGAGCGGCTGTTTCTCACCTGTGTCCGATCTCCGAGGCCATGCTGACCTGCAAACACAAGAGGTATGTTCCCCTCAGCATCAGGATCTGACCGGAGATAGGGAACGCTCATCAAACACTTCCTCACTTCCTCTTTGTGTTTGTTGCACAAATGTAGTTTTTCTCCTTTGCTGTAAACCTCCACCACTCGAGTTCTGACCCCTGTAATGCCTTCGGTCTGCTTTCGATTGCTGGACGGTTGATGCCACTGAGCAAAGCTGTGTTGCAGGAAAGCGCTGCAGCACAGCTGGTACTTTGTCGCTCTGAACCCGTTTATTTATGGTTAAAATCCTCCCAGCTGTTCAGAACGATGCGTCCCAAGCAGAAGCCACGCCCTGCTGGCGGTAAAGTTCAGGGTGTACCAGTGAAATAATGTTTTTCTGACAGAGCGCGACAATAACTAAATAAAAACTTGCAGTATTGCATTATTGTGCATAGGTTTGAGTGTCCTTCATCTTTCTTAACTCTTACTTTTCTGTATTCTCCTGTACGTGCCGCCAATTGGCAATAAAAACCTTTGAGTCTTTAACGCACCGAGAGCTGAACGCTTCCTGTTTGCTTTTCAGTCAGGACCAAATCACAGCAGCACCCAGTGGCCATCGTAGGAACTGCAGCAAGAGAAACTTTCATTCATAACGAAACGATCTTCTCACTGTTATCGGTTTATTTTGCTCTTGCTCCACAGCCCCGACGATGACTCCTGCCAGAAGTTTCTTCCTTTTATCGGGGTAAGAAATGCTGCTGTGCTCCTGTGTGTTCCTGTAGGACACATTTAACGGCAAACACGTCGGGTCACGGTATAGCAGAGACAAAGACAGTGCAAAACCTTCAATTAACAGGAAGTGGTCCAAAAAAAAGTCTTTAAACTGATAAATGAATTTCATAAAGTTTCACAGCGAGCTGCATCAGCTCTTCTTTGAACTGTCTGTAAGCTGAGGATGCTGCTGGATGTTAAAGCTGGATTTCAGCTGCTCAGCAGGCTTTGCAATGCTTTCTACCCCCTCAGCTGTAAAAGGCTGATCGGGTGTGCTCGTCCCCCCGCAGGGTGGGCGACCGGATGGTGTGGACCTTACATTGATACCACAGGTGTATCTACTATTTTCAAACAGGTGACAGGTGTGTGCTGCAGGTGGAGTCTTTAGGACAGCATGGTTGAACATGGTGAATGGACTGTAGCGCTTTTCTTCTCTGCTTGAGCACTGTGCTATCGTCTGCTGAACGAAGAGCTGATGGCAGCTTACATCTGGAGCTCTGCTTCAGCATTGATGGACCAACGCTACACCTGCCACGTGCGCTAACATGCTAACGTGCTAACATGCTAACGTGCTAACATGCTAACGTGCAGCAGCAGGGACGTAAAGCAGATTCTGGAATGACAGGTATGTGACGGACATAACAACTGTTTCTGTGCCTGTTCTCAGCTGGTGAAGGTCGGCATCGTGGAGCAGAACTTCATGTCCACCTCAGGTATGCCTGCCCCCCCTCCCCATGCCCTTTGACCTCTGACAGCCTCTGATGTCTTTGTTAAATGCTCCTCTTGCCCCTCCACAGTGGACTCTGATGACATCATACTTGGATCTCCTCCCTCCCAATCAGGAGCACCGATCAACATCACCTCGACACCTCCTCCCTCCCCCTCCACCAGGTACTTCCTGCCTGCAGTTTTTCCCCAGACGAACGCCGTTCCTCTGCGATCAGAGTCGTGATCCTCCTTTTCTTCTGTGCAGCTGTCCCACAGAGGTGATGGGGCTGCAGGTGGACTACTGGAGCAGCCAGGGTGGAGGAGGAGAGCGGAAGAAGGAAATCGGGATGAAGAACACGCTGAAGAGCAACTTCCGCTGTCTGCAGGTGTCGAGGCTCAGCGGAGGAGAGCTGATGAGCATGACGGTGGTGACGAAGGAGAAGAACAAGAAAGGTGAGGAAGAGGAGGTGAGGTGAAGATGAAGGTGTTGATGAAGGTGATAATGAAGGTGTGTTTCTCAGTCATATTTCTCAGTAAGAAGGCAAAGGAGAAGGAGGCGGAGTCAAGGAGTCAGCTGATAGAAGGAATCAGCAGGTTGATCTGTACCTCCAAACACCAACACAGACTCAGAGGTACACACACACACACACACACAGACACACACAAACACACACACACACACACACACACACACACACACACACACACACACACAGACACACACAAACACAGTACCATAGTAGTACCATATCACCCTATTAGAGCACTTTGCTCTCGCTCTGCAGGCCTACTTGTTGTTCCTAGAGTATTTAAAAGTAGAATGGGAGGGAGAGCCTTCAGTTTTCAGGCCCCTCTTCTGTGGAACCAGCTTCCAGTTTGGATTCAGGAGACAGACACTATCTCTACTTTCAAGATTCAAACTTTACTTTCTGCTGAAGCAGTCACAGCATAGAGCACTTTGAGGTGACTTTGATTTGGCGCTGCATGAGTTGAACTGAATTCCTCCTCGTGTCTCTCAGTGTCCGTCGACGGCGTGGAGTGGAATGACGTAAAGTTTTTCCAGCTGGCGGCTCAGTGGCCGACACACGTCAAACACTTTCCTGTTGGAATCTTTGGATACAACAAACCCTGACCTTGCTCGCTCTCGTCGTCGTCCGGATCACGTGACCTCCCTGCGGACGCATCGTGCTGAGCTCCTGGTGATGATGGGCAGTAAACCTGTAACCCCTCCTCTCAGTGTCAGCAGAGCAGCAGAAACCTCGTTTGCCTTTTTCTCTCACATCATGTTGGAGTAGAAATATTTGTACCTCATCAGAAAGTTTTTTATGTGATGGATGTGTCTGACACGGAGTAAGTAATGTGCACATGTTTGTCCTGTAATAGTAATGTTAATAATAGCATCTTTTATATATGGCTCAGATGAGTTGGTTAATTAGATTTTTAACGAGTAGTCTTTCAGTGGAACTCATTAAACTCAGAGTTTGGCCTCTGTTTGAAGTGACTCTGATCATTTCTGTAACAAAAACACAGAGACAAAGATCCCAGAGAGGACAAAGGGTCCACAAAGAGACAAAACCAGCAGAGACAACGGTGTGACTGTTTTAACCCTGTGAGGTCTGTCATCAAAGGTGCGAACAGCCAGGAACTCTTAGAGAAAGCTTTGTTGGAAAAGCTTGAATAGTTTTATATTCATGTCAGTTACAGTTACATAAACTTTATTTTGTGTCTTCACTGTTTAACAAACAAAACCAAAAGTTTCACATTCTGAGTCCTCAGAGAGCTAATGGTCATAACCAACAGTGCTCAAAGCTCAGCCTTTAACCTCGTGTCATCGATGTTTGTTTTTTTCTGATGTTTGTGTCAGCAGTTTGTCGTACCGTAGAGCTTCAACCCTTCACAGGGACGTTGGTTTTGTAAAATATCAATAAATACACCTGAAATTGTTGCTTTTCTCTTACCTGAGCTCCCTAACTGTAAACTGTGAGCTATCGATGCACCTGTCAGGTTTACATCGCAGCCCTCGTTTAGTATAATACATGTATAATATTATCATTTATAATATTCTGCTCTTTGTTGACATTTGAGCAGACATGTCTGTGATCCAGTCAAAGAGGAGAACGATTTACTGACACTCTACTTTAATACTTGAAACAAAGACACTGCATTATGAAGACGCAACTAATGTTTACATCACCCAAACAGCCAATCACATTTCTGTCATCAGTGTAGGAACTCACACTCAAGCATACATCGTTTCCTCAGTGTTTGACTCCACTGAAGCAGCAGCTCAGGTCCAACTCAAGCCAGCTGCTGTTCAGCATCTCTGATTAAACTCTTCTTTAATTCAAACTCAGTGCAGATATTAATGTAGGTGCAACACTACCTGAGTCACCTAAAACACTAAAAGTCACTCCGGTTCTCCTTAATCGCCGCGACTACTCGTGATGTGGTTTAAAGTCCATGCACGTCAAAATTAAATAGTTTACATTAGACATCGCTGAAAGGTTCGGATGGATTTTTTACATGGTTGGGAGGTATGTGAGAATGAAAGTAGTCACCATTGCTCAGCAGCCAGAGAACAGTTCGATATGGACACCAGAGTCAGTTTCAGTTCCCAGGGTTCCACTAGAACCTTCAGAGATCCTTCACAGCAGAAGAGAGTCCACCGGGTACCGTCGGAGCCTTTAGAAAGCCATCAAACAGGTTTTGCAAATATGTGACCCCAACCATGTGACGCTTGTCTGCCATTTTGGATCATGGTGATACTGTAGAATCAGGTGACTAGTACTCAGGTCACACAGGCCTAGAGAGCGGCTGCAACCATCTGTTTGTGAGGGAAACAGCACTATTTTACCACTGGTTGTAAGCTGTTGCTGGAGGCTGATGGCAGTTGTTGTGGTCTTTTACTTTAAAGGCAAACTTTCTGAACGTCCAGTGGGTGTTGCTGGGAGTTTGCAAGGATTTGAAGACAAATGTGAAAAACTACATTTCCCCATGGCAACCTGGTAGCAACCAAAGCAATCACTCAGTTTTCTGGTGCAAACCTTTTTTAGCATCTAATTTCACCCAGTGAGAGGCAGAAATCACCAGCAACCACTGCAAATCAGTCAGGAAATAGACATTTTTCCACAGCAACCAGTGGTTGTATCACGTCTAATATGGCAGACAGCTCTCGAGCACATGGCGTCACATGAGAAACGTCTGTACCTTTAGTAGAACCTTAAAGAACTCCGATATTCAGAGATAGGGGGAAAAGAACAAACAAAACTTGTTAGAAACCTGTTGAAATGTTCATCAATCTAAACTTTCAGACAAGTAACAAATTATAGAAACTGCTAAGTCACTAGATTTTATTCAAACCCTTAAAAAGCCACCCAGTATGATTGTAACCCCAACCCATTCAAGATGTTTTTTAAAATGTATTTTATTTTGTTTTATGTGCCCTGTTCATGATCGTGAAGAATGTGAACTGAACTACAGCGAATCCATTCAGGTCAATCCCTCGTATAACCTTTAGATGGTACCACTGGTATATGCAGCAACCTAGAATCCAACAGAAAAGTCCTGAAGAGGGTCTGGAGTGGCGCTGTTAGAAGCCCTTTACATGGCAGTAGGCTTCCAGGGAGGAGAAGACGATGTACATCAACCACAGGCTGAAGAACAAGCAAGTGGTGAGGATCTTTGGGACACGGGGTCCACCTAGCTCCCCGCCAATCTCCGGTCGGCGGCGGTAGATGAGCACAGCGATGCAGATAAAGGCGAAGATGGTGAAGAGTGTGACAGAGAAGGCCAGTGTGCCAGGGCTGACCTTGAACTCCTGACCTTGGGTGTAGTGGTAGACAGCAGCGATTGACCAGGCCACACCAATACCTAGGAAGACATTGACGGCGTTGCTCCCCGTCACATTTCCAATGGAGGCATCGGCATATTGGTCCTGAATGGCTGCCACCTTACTGGCAAAGGTGTCTGATGATGAGAAAGTGGAGAGAAGATATGTTTGAGATAAAAAGGGCTTGATGCATGCTCAATCATCCAGTTAAAGAAATTCCCCAAAATTAATTCTGTTCATCTGGCTGTACGGAAGATACATAAAGAGCTATGCCTTTAAGACCAATTGTCTGTATGATCAGCTCAGTCACCTATAACATCTCTAAGTTTCTGGCTTTGACCTTCAACCCTGCAGCTCTGAACACCTCATCCAGAACACCCTGGATTTTGTTGAGAAGGTGAGAGATGTCATCATGGAGGCAGATGAAACCATGGTCTCGTACGACGTTACATCTCTCTTCACTTGCATCCCAGTCACGGAAGCGTTGGAGGTAGTTCGTAAGAGATCACAGGATGAACCCAACCTCAGCAGCAGGACCGCTCTCAGCATCCAACAAGAGTGTTTGAACTGTGTCTTCATTCCACCTACTTCACATACAAGGGTCAGTACTACAGGCAGAAACATGGGTGTGCCATGGGCTCCCAGTTTCACCCATCGTGGCCAATTTGTACATGGAAGAAGTGGAAAAGAGGGCTTTGCTATCCTACCCTGGAACACCACCAAGCCATTGGTTCAGGTATGTGGATGACACCTGGGTGAAAATCAAATATCAGGACGTACTACATTTCACGGATCACATTAACTCGGTGGACCGACACATCAGATTCACCAGGGAGGATATGAACAGTGGCAGGTTAGCCTTCTTAGACTGTGAGGTTTCCATCAGTAATGGGGGACATCTAAAAGCTGACGTGTACCGTAAACCTACACATACGGATCAGTATCTAAGGTTTGACTCTCATCATCCACTGGAGCACAAACTGGGCGTCATCAGGACGCTACAACACAGAGCGAACACCATCCCCACAGACACAGCAGCCAGGGAGGCAGAAGAACATCAAGAAGGCCCTGAGTAAATGTGGTTATCCCAGCTGGACTTTTGTCAAAGCTGGGAAGGCTCCTAAAGAAAGGTCCAGCCGATCCAGGAGAGAAGGACAACCGCTGGCTAAGCGAAAACCTGTAGTGATCCCGTACGTGTCAGGAGTATCGGAGCAGTTGAGACGCATTTTTTCTAAACACCAGGTCTCTGTGGCTTTTAAACCCCAAAACACGCTGCGCCAAAAACTGGTCCACCCCAAGGATTGGGTCCCCGACACAAACAGAGTAACATAGTGTACGCTGTTAAGTGCAGGAGGATTGGCAGGATTTATACATCGAGGAAACCAAACAACCTCTGACTACAACACAGAAGAGCCACCTCGTCAGGACAGGACTCTGCAGTCTGTTTACACCTACAGGCCAGTGGACACTGTTTCAAGGATGAGGATGTAACATCCTGGACAGGGAGGAACGCTGGTTTGAGGGCGGAGTCAAGGAGGCCATTTACGTGAAAAGGGAAAGACCATCTCTGAATGGAGGAGGGGGCCTAAGGGTACATCTATCACCATCTTACAATGCTGTGATTGCAGCCATTCCCCAACTCTCTGTGAATGGGACTCATGGTTGTTGATCAATGGTCATGAGAATTTGCATAATTAAGATTAAGGAACTGACCTCGTTTCTGAAACGTTTCTCCCACTGAAAACGTCCAGATGAACAGAATCAGAACCTTTTGGGTTTTCATACAGATAGTTCTGATTTAATGTGCTCCTGTTGTTTGTTTGTTGTAATGTTTTTATTGCCTTGGACAAAATCTGAAGGACTGAAAGTCTTAGTAAAGAAAACGAGATGTTTGTGTTAGACCTGGTACAGAAGTGCCCAAAGCGACGAACACCACAGCGGTGACTGAGTCTTTGAGGCCCACGGTGCAGCCGAAATGCGACGCCAGGTCTCCGATCACTGCCGTCAACATGCCTATGACAGTGATGGAGACAACAAAACAGGCCCAACCATTCCAGTAGTCTGTAGGAGGAACGAAGGCGAACAGAAGCTTCCAAAAGATGGTGAGGAAGTGCATGACGTAGTCAAAACAAGAGGGCAGCTTCTCCTCTCCACATTCATCATCATCGCCTGAGGAGAGCAGAGCCAGGAATCAGTTTTCAAGCTTGGTTTGGGTACAGACTGATAGCCCTTAATCAGGGCTTATATTAATGTTGGTTTTCATACCTGAAGAAGGACAGTTAGAGTTAGTTCATACCTGAGCTGACCGTGATGGCCTCCACAAACTGCTCCCTCCAGCTGTTGGTCCCAATCAGCAGAGCCAGGTTGGTCTTCTTAATGAGTTTATCTACTGTACTCTGAAACACATCCAGGAAACATCTAATGTCACCTTCACTGCCCTGCTGACCATTTTGAAAATCAGCCACCTCACTTTAGCTTTTCTGATGCTGAATTCATTTCAGACGATGACAGTATCTGAAGTTCAGTCTGAAACAGTCGCCTTGCCTGACACGTAGAAGATAGCTGATGAAAGCCTGCTTCAGATGTTCTCTCACTATCGGAAATTCTTCAGTTTCTGTGATGCAAGGGACGAGCGGACAGGAAGCAGGAAGCAGGACCCATCGTGATCATTTCAGGCTCAGTCCGACTTGTGCCTTTCTATTACAGACTCTTTCAGGACTGTTTATAGACCAGTCTGAATGTGGTGAACATCTGCATCTTACATAAAACTCCAGCTCTGAATGTTTCTCCACTGTTCAGCGGTCAAGGCAGCATATTCTGCCTTTAAGGGCCTAAAGACGCTTCAAGCAGACATCAAGAAGCCTTCGTTTTGCTGACTCACCACTAGCTGCAATGCTGCAGGTGAACAGTGTCGGATCAGGGTTCAGAACCTTAAGCTTAACAAGTATAGCTTCACAAACCAGAGGCCATTAGGTTTCATAGAAAATCTCTTATATGCATTTGACCATTTGACCATAAAAATCCCACATGAAAGGCTAGAAATGCCAGATGCTCCAGCTATTCACGTTCCTCCTGGTTTAATGATGCAACTAAATGTCCGTTCAGTAACTCTGAAGGTAAAGCCATCGGCTCGACTCGATTCAAAGGGAACAAAGTCAACATACTAGTCTTTCAGGTCACAGTCCAACATGCTATGTGGTAGGAGCGATGCATAAAATGTAAAGACAGTGTAGGGATTGGACTTCCTTGATGTTGGCAGGTGGATTTCTGAACTATCCATTAATCTATGAGAGAGTTTTGGAGTGTCCTTTAGATGCGACTCGTCAGGCTAGTTCAGACTAAAGGACCTTTTTCTAATCACTGTTAGAGGAAGTCTCCTTTTTTATGTGTGCCCACATTACAGGAACTATGTGGGAAAGTCCTTAGAATTCAGTTTTCGGGGGCATGGTACTCTCTTTCAATTAGTTATGTTAAAAACAGTTAGCGCTGAACATTTGTTGTTTTGTTGGTGGTACAAACAACAAAGTCCTGGTTGATCTCTTGGTGCTCTCTGATGCATAGTGGCCATCAGAGCTCCTCAGAACAGTTTCGTCTGAAAGGGGCTTACATATTTCACACTAACCCAAGAGAAACGTCTCCTACCTTGAACTCATATGACTCCTCGATGATCACCTCCAGTTTGACGTGTTCGCCCAGCATTGGCCTGCCCATCTCTGCAATCCTCCGCTCTTCTTCTTCTTTCTTTGTCAAAGGCTCCTCAGCCCCGTCCTCTGAATCATAGAGGAAACATTAGGTTGTAGAGTCCACAAAAATATTAAGATTCATTTACCTTATTATGTGAGAGAGCAGCTATTTATAAATATGCCTATTCTTGATACAGAAGCCAATATCTGTCACTTTATTTCTAATGGGGTTGAGTCGTTTTTGAGAGAGATGGTTGAATTGCTCTCAGTTCTCACTAAAGATTTCCCAAGAAGACGTCTAAACCCTGACAGTGAAGAAATGTCACAATCAATAACATGCGTTTTCTCAAAGCTCAGCTCTCATTGATACCTGTGTACATACGAGCGTTGCCTGTCCTGATCAGAGCTACGAAAATAAATGATCATAATGGTTCGTTTGACACTGTGGTAAAAGTTAGCACAGTAAAAGATAGATGATGGGCAAACCTGCGATGCTGATGATGTTGGAGGGGACGGGTGGCTCTCGTCCCTGGACCTTCCTGTAGATGTCTCTGCCTGAACAGGTGAACAGAAACTGAAACCAGAACATGGCTGAATCATCACAGCCTGTATCCAGCACCGAGCTGACGGCTTGTGTGTTTAATGTGCGTCTGTTCAGAGGGACAGAAAGTCTGTGACATGTCAGAGGTGTTTTTGTTTAGTAATAGACTTCAAAAATCGGGATGAAACGTGTTTGCTGTTCAATCTGGATTTATGTTCCTGTGATGCTTTTCATTAACGAAGGTTAGTTATTATTCAACCAGTGCAGGTTAGTTAAAAGGTTAGCTTGATGTCTGTTTACCTCGGCTCATGTGGGAGATGTGGAGACGTAATTTTACTGGATGGTAACTGTGCGCTCGGCCCAGAAACAGCATTTTGCAGCTGTGAGCACGTGAACAGTGACAGGCTTACTTCTTTTGTACAGTCTATGATCGTACCACAGGGCTAGCATCGTAGCAATGTTCGGCTAGGCTGGCTGTGCTGAGGAGTATAAAGGGTGTGCTTCATGCTGGGGGGGCGGGGTTACACCCACTCTGCTCGTCAGCAGAACACTGACGCTCACACCTGCAGCTCCTCCTCAGGTGGGCATTCAGGTGGAGGGTTGAGCGTTAGACTAACGGACAGTTACAGAGGTCATGTGACGCTAACAGGAAGCAGCGAGGAGTGAAAACAAATCCTGTCTGCTGACGGCAGTATTATTTGATGTTTTTAAAATACTGATGAGCCGTGCTGCTCTCTGAACTGAAATAATAATAACAGTAATAAAATGACCTTTCCTGCAGTAACAGGATTTAACACCAATCCTGTTACCAATCCAACCGGGTGCAGGACATCTGCTGCACCCCAACCAATCACAGCAGATGGCCCCGCCCCTCCCTGAGCCTGGTTCTGCTGGAGGTTTCTTCCTGTTAAAAGGGAGTTTTTCCTTCCCACTGTCGCCAAAGTGCTGCTCATAGGGGGTCATATGATTGTTGGGTTTGTCTCTGTATCTATGAAGCGCCTTGAGGCGACTTTTGTTGTGATTTGGCGCTGTATAAATAAAATTGAACTGAGTCTGAGATTTAATTTAATGCTGTTTAAGACTGTTTTAGTGAACATTTGTGAGAACCTGCAGAGAGTCTGATTTAATGATCTCTTTTATTCTGAAGGTCTTACCTTCAAACATTCACATTAATGATCACACTGACGGTTCAGCATCTCAGAGCGCTGAGGACCTGCGTGTATCTGAGCATGCTCAGTTTGGTTAGAAATAACCTTCCTTGTCTCACAATTTTAAGGCTTCTGGAAACCTCCAGATGTTTCCTCGTCAAGAAAGTCTTCTCTTCACTGATTGGCTCAAACAGGTGATTTTTTGGCACAATAACAGGCTCTAAAGATCACGTGTTGTCTGTACACTGTAGAAATGGTGACATCAGCATCAGCCGCTGATCTGAGGCGTCCACCTGATGGCCGCCTGAGTGGTTTTTGTGTGACCATATTTAGATAAGAGGGCGGAGTCATAAGGTTAGTTAATGGCAGCGAGGTTTTTGGGTTGTTACAGTAACTAGAAGTAACTACAGTAGTTAGAAATTCGAAGGCCAGGTTTCATGTTGGACACTCGGGGAAGCGTTTGATCAAAGGTTAATGGATCTTAGAGAAATTTCTGCCAATCACAAGCTGTGAGGAACACACGTGTTGTCAAAGTGGTGAGGTGCGAAGCCGCCGTTTCCTGCAGGTTTCCCATCATCTCCCAGGTTTAAGTCCTTCTTTAAACGTCTGTCATCGCTGCCTTGGAGAAGCAGCTGATGGTTCAGACTCACACAGAGACGGAGCCTGAAGTTGTCGGGAGCTCACGTCACAGAATTTCAAGCTTGGCGATTGGATGGTGAAATGAACTCTGGGAGTTTGAGGCGGATGAGTGTAAATGACCCCAGAGAGGATCACTGTTGAAGGGAAAGCTGAATGGGATCGTTCCTGCAGGAAGCACGGAGGTCACTCCTTCACAGAACTGAATGAATGTCTTTCCAGATGTTTTCATCTGTATTATGTCTCAGCTAGGACACAATACCAAAGACAGGCTCTCATTTAGCAAACAGCCATTGCCCTCTCATCCCACTGTGTCTGACGCTGCCTGTGTCTAACCCTTATGTGAAAGTCCTGACATCGGGTTTCCCCTGTTATCCCTCACTCATCAGCTTCAGGAACTAAAAACCTGCATGGTTAGGTTCAGGGAAAGCTTGTGATTGGACCAAAACATCGCTTTGCATCAGAAAACTGCTCGTTCTGCACTGAGAGCATGTCTCACGCTCAGCTGGAAGTCTGGAAACAGCCGGAAGTCTGGAAACAGCCGGAAGTCTGGAAACAGCCGGAAGTCTGGAAACAGCCGGAAGTCCGGAAACAGCCGGAAGTCTGGAAACAGCCGGAAGTCTGGAAACAGCCGGAAGTCCGGAAACAGCCGGAAGTCTGGAAACAGCCGGCCTGACAGGCACTCCTGCTCTTCCAGCTGCTTTGGGATGATGATTTTTTAAATACTCGCTGATGTGTTTGACTAAAATGTTATTTACTATAATTTCTCTTCTATTTCCAACTTCATTAAAGTTGAGACACTCTGTGGCTCGGCGAAATAACAGGAACGATGGTGTCGCAGCGTGCCGATGGACGCCATGTTTAAATTACCCTGAGCTTCTTCCCCTGCGTGATGCCCTGGAAGTAAACATAACAAGAGCTGGTGCTGTTTCATCTGTGATCACGATGACGCACAGAACGGCTCAGCCTGTACGTAAAGCGTCTGGAGTCATGTCTGATTCTCGTTCCACGTCTCACGTGTGCACCACTTTGTGTTGGTCTTTCACGTGGAATTACAACAACATGGATTCATGTTTGTGGCTGTGATGTGACAAAATGTGGGAAAGTTCAAGGGGCCGAATACTTTTGCAAGCCACTGTAGCTCGGCCCACTCTGTGGCGGCGTTCAGGACGCATGCAGTCAGTGAAACACAAACGCTTCTCGGGCCTGGTGCAGCAGCGGGAACGGGCTTTGGTCTGTTTGCTCACGTTTGGCTTTAAGCGTCTAAATCTGAGATTCGGGGCTTCGTCTCAGGCGCCGACGTTTAAAGGTGATAAATGAGAGTCACGTGATGAGCTTACAAGACGCCGCTACCATCGTACACGTTGCTTTCAGTGTTGACACACTTTGAAAGCCAACATTTACACCACTGACAGGTGTCTTACCATACAGCTGTTTGTCTATCAAAAAGTCACAAAAAGCACAAATTAACACACACACACAGTGAATGCTCACATGTCAGATATCGTCTCACTTTCACCTACCTGTCTTAACGAATCCACCTGAAAGGACAGCAAGTACGAAACAGGAAGTCAGAGTTAGTCATTTGGTTTTGTGGCAATTCTTAGAAATCATGAAAGCGACACACATAAACGTTTGCAGACAGGAAGGGGACAAAGAAAGCGGCTTACCGACTTCCTGAAGCAACACAGCTGAAGAGAAGAAAGAGACGAGAGAGACATGAAGCAGAAGTGACATCAGAAGGTCTCTGTTTGACACACCTGTCCTCAATCTGGACTTCATGCTGCTGAACGCGTGACAAACGTGACGCCAACGACGGTTCGAGCGGAGGTCAGCTGTTAGTTTACTGTTACATCTGTGCGACTAACACGGACACGTGCAGGTGGACCTGACCCGTCCTCCCCAACCTGCCAGCATCACAGCTCGACTGGACACATCTGCATCTGTCCACATCTGGACCAACAAGGAAGCGAGAAGCTCTCTCCTAGCCTCTCCGGGACTAAACGAACTAGCATGTTCTAGTGAGGCGAACTGGGCGAAGACAAACTCCACAAAAACCACCTGAAAACCCAGTGAAACACTCAAGGAAATGAAAGTGGGCGGTTGTTACATTTAAAAGATTCAAACTGGTAATCTGAACAAAATAACTTCCTGTTTCTGTGGTGACCACAGGAAAATCTCTGGAGTTATAAGAGGCAGACGACCACGTGTGTGCTATCACTCTTTACTGTGGTTTAACCTGTCAGAGACAAAAACGTGCAGAAAATTGTGTATCGAGCCTTCCACCTGTTTTTAAGCCTGGATGGACGGCTCAGTGGCACAGCGGTTACCACTGTTGCCTCACAGCAAGAAGGTCCTGTGGTCAAATCCACAGTCTGGCCGAGTTTGCAGTGGGAACTCTGACTTCCTCCCACAACTGAAAAGTTAGGTTAGTTGGTGTTTCTAGATTACCTGTGAGTGCAAATGGTTGTCTCTGTGTTAGCCCTGCGACAGAATGGTGACCTATCCAGGGTTTGCCCCGCCTCTCGCCCTATCACGTCCGGATAGGCCCCGGTAACCATGGTAAAAGTGTTTTTACGTTAACCAGACTCTAGACCAGGGGTGTCCAACTCTGGCCCTCGAGGCCTGGAGTTGGACACCCCTGGTCTAGAGTTTGTTGAACACTCTAAAAATTTAAGTCTTTAAATGAACTTAATGAAAAGGATTTCCACATTAATAAATGGCTTTCTATCAGCATTAGGTATTTTGTTCGGACTAACATCATTTTCATGGGTTGGATCAACTTAAATAAATTAAGTTAGGCTACGTTCACACTGCAGGCGAAAGTGCATCAAATCCGATGTTTTTGACCCTCTGCGACCCATATCCGATCATGGTGTGACAGTGTGAACGGCACAAATCCGACATTTTCAAATCCGATCTGGGTCTCTTTCGTATGTGGTCCTGAATCCGATACATATCTGATGTTTCAGAAAGCTGCTGTTTGATGGTCATGTCGCATTAAATCCGTCTTTTACGTCACCGACACAAGACAGACGCCAATTATCAGCGCCGGAGAAGACATCGTGAACGCTTCCTGTCCATCCAGTGAAACTGCTGGGAAGACAACGTTGGAGAAACGTGAACATTTTATTTGTACTGCATAATCTGCAGATTCTGACAGAAATCTGCAACTATCCTTTGAAGCAGCGCTCCTCTAAAACAGCAAAACATTATTCGGTTATTTACATTATTATGTAAATCAGTGGTTCCCAAACCTTTTTTGCTGGGCCCCCCTTGTTTTACAAGAAAAATGTTCGCGCCCCCCCTCGCGCGCGCACGTGCGCACGCACGCGCACGCACGAACACATCCTCCAACCACACACACCCATATTTTGCTCCATTGCGGTTTATTTCACACCTCAAACATTTAGTAAACAATTAAGCAAATACAAGTAATCTGCAATAAATTACAGGTAGTAAGAAAATAAACTACTAAGTCTTTTACGCTACGTCCACACCTACACGGGTATTTTTGAAAATGCAGCTGTTTCATCCACACGTAAACGGCGTTTCGAATCACTCTGCAAAATGGGTTCAAAAACATAAATAACTGTTGGATGCTGTTTGTCCGTGATTTGAACCGGGGGAACAAATTGTGGCAGGATCAGCCTGATGTTATTTGTATCCCACTGTAACTTTACTGTATAAAGAGCAAACATCTCCAAAATGTCAGGAGTAGTTAGTCATTACAACAAGTGTTTGTGAACTACAAATCAAGAATGTGGGATCCTGTTTGTCTGTGATTTATACAGCCCAGCGCTGCTCCCAACAAAGGGAAAACCAATTCTGCAGGAGAGACCAACCTCTGCACTTGTGCAGGTGAAACCAAAGGGCAGATATGCTTCACCATATTTTCTAGTCTTTGGCTTAGAATGAAGTTGGTTTGGAAACATATTCAGCTATGCTTCATCTCCTGCTTTGCGTTTGTGTGGGCGCCCGTGCTAGCAGTGTCCAAGCGTTGTTGTTGTTTTTTTTTTTTTCCCTTTTCATGCCGCGCCCCCCCTGCAATGGCTCTGCGCCCCCCCTAGGGGGCGGGCCCCACACTTTGGGAACGTCTGATGTAAATAACAAAATAACTTAAAGCAAAAATTGGGAAACGTGAAGTCCGAAGTCTTTATATTAAGGGCCATCAGTCAAACATACTGTTGCTCTGGGTGTAAACAGAGCGCGTTGTGTGTGACGTCTTCTTTTGCGCATGCGGCCGCTTTGAGCGTTCACACTAGAGCGCGTTTGCTGTCGCATTTTATTTGTAGTGTGAACGAGCAGACAAAAAAATCGGATTTGATCAAAAAATCATAATTGAGCATCAAGACCTGCAGTGTGAACGTAGCCTAAGACTCAACTGCAGTAAATAAGTTGATCCCACTGCATTAAGTTATAATAACAGCATTGCATAATGCTAAAATAAAGCAATTTAATCACATGAAAATTATTTCCATTATTTGTTATTCAATTCAGTCCAAATGAGTTTATTTAAAAATCACAAATCGCCACAGCAGTCGCCTCGAGTTAAAGAGCCTGCAATGACAACCCAACAATCATGTGACCCCCTATGAGCAGCACTTTGGTGACAGTGGGAAGGAAAAACTCCCTTTTAACAGGAAGAAACCTCCAGCAGAACCAGGCTCAGGGAGGGGCGGGGCCATCCAAGAGCTGTTAAACGCCACGGGTGACCTGATTACACGTGCCTTCACATCACCAACCCGACGAGAAGAAAAAGCGGGTGTTTGCCATAAACGTCTGCGTGAACGACAACAACACTGTGTGAAGATTTCTATGAACCCAGAGAAAAGAATCAACGCGTGGATTTTGTTGTCGCCTCATATATCGATAAAGTTGACTCAAACTGTCCTAGCACCTCTCAGCACTGATAAGTCAGTCTGGACCAATAGGACGCCAGCTGAGGGCAAAGGAGTGACAGCAGCAAAGACAAACTCCACAAAGACAGGCAAAGGAGGACAGGTCAGAGGTCGTCAGAGGTTAAGGTGCCCGTCCACACCTGTCCATCTCCTCCTGTTCCAGTACGGCTCCTGCAGCTCCACGTAGAAGCTGGCATTCTTATCATACTCCTCGTGATCGATTATTTTAATGGCTATGATCTTCCTGTGGGGGGAGGGGGGTCAGAGGTCAAGGGTCATGCATTAGTTCACACACACACAGACACCTTGTCTGCCTGCTGGGATACAAAAACATGATTAGCTCAGATTATTAAAGGATGAGCTCAACTCAAACTTTCACTTGTTATGACATTAAACACCACATCAACAGGGCTGACTGAGGTCAAAGGTTATCAGTGATATAGGAGGGGTCAGGGTACAGGAAGGCGACACCCCCCCACCTTTCCTCTCACTCATCTCCAGCAGCCGAGGCTCTCCGATCTCCAGGAAGAAGTTCTTGTTCTTCTCGTACTCTTCGTCATCGATTATATTTATCCGAATGGTTTTGCTGAAACAGAGAAAAGCCGGAAAGAGAGTTTGCAGAAGGAGAAGCGTGCAGAAGCCCGAGACACGACAAAGGAGAAACACGGCGGGCAGAGGGAGACGCCGCCCACATTTACACGCCGCGTGACCTCGTGTTTCTGTTCGCCGCTTCTTACGAACTTTATGTGTGCAGCTCTCTGAGCTCCAACCCGAAACCAGCCCAGCACATATTTAATATTTATGACTCCAGGAAGTCAAATCTGAGTTGTTCAGGTGAGGCAGCATCAGGAGTGTGAGGACGCAAGAAGAGAGCCGGTCAGTTCATGTGAAACACAGAGACGACGAGAGGACGGCGAGGAGATCTCAGGATGACACAGTTTGTTTGTTCGGAGCTGGAGGCGGAGCTGGAGGCGGAGCTGGAGGCTACAGCAGGCCGTGTGTGTGTGTGTGTGTGTGTGTGTGTGTGTGTGTGTGTGTGTGTGTGTGTGTGTGTGTGTGTGTGTGTGTGTGTGTGTGTGTGTGTGTGTGTGTGTGGATGGAAACTGAAGATGGCCTGCATCCACTCACATGTTTATTTAATGTGAGCAGATTGATGCTCTGGGGCTTTCTCAGTGATCCAAGGACGGTTTGTTTGGTGTCACAGATTCAGGAAACTTTCAGCTCTGTGGATGTTTCAGTTTTATTATTTGTGCCGATTCATTATTATTTAACTTCATCTTTAAAGAACCTGATGATGCAGAATTACTGCTGTCATTTTAATACTCATCTGTTTGTTTCCACCTCGACTATATTTAGTGCTGGTTACAGATCGACCATGTTACCATGGAAGGAGTGCCCAGGTGGGTAAATCTCACAGCACCAGAGGAGCACCTTGTGTTCCCCTGTAGCAGGAACAGCTGGACAGGAAATACAGGACAAACGTGGACACTGCAGGTGTTTCTGCACTAACTGAACCCGCCCGGCCGAGACGCAGCAGTTTCTCCACCAGAGACTCTGCCGTAAAGCTACAACCACACTCACAGCTTTGCCTTAAACCAAAGACTGCGCAGAGACTCGACGTCCTCAGATATTAACTGTCTAAATGTGAGGTCTCTGTGTAAACAGTAAAACAGAATCATAAACTCATTTGATCAAACACAGGAACACGTTAAAGCTGACAAAATGAGCTGTTCTGAGATCAGTTTCAAATCTAAACTGCGGGTTTAGCATCGTCTCGCTCCAGGCACTGACACGCCCCCATCAGAGCTGCAGGCTTTGACCTGATGTTCGGTTGGGTCTGACCTCAGATCAGTTTTAAAGGAGCTGCAACCTGTATGTGTGGAAGACACACGGAGTGTTCGCAGGTCGGCGACCCTCTGCCTCTGTAACACAGTGGTTTGATGCTCGATCATGTGATCGCGTCCTCTTCCTTCACCAAGTTGTTGCCATGAAATTCAAAATGACCATATATTTTTCTAACGATGGAAAATGTTGTCAGTTTAAAGATTCGTTGTGTTTTATTGTAAATAAAATCAGCATCCTGAGTTTTGTGCATCTGGGTTGTAAGATCTTGAAAGCTGCTTCGTTGCAGTGACAGACACACACACACACACACACACACACACACACACAGACACACACACACACGCACACACACACACACAGACACACAGACACACACACAGACACACACACAGACACACACACAGACACACACACAGACACACACACACACACACACACACACACACACACACACACACACACACACACACACACACACACACACACAGACACACACACACACACACACACACACACACACAGTGGTTGCGTGGATGCACCGAGGAGCTACAAATGGAAATGCTCCCTGAGCTGCAGAGGTCTGTGTGATTTACTGCCTCTATAAAAATCAGAGATTACATATAAACTCTACGTAAGTCAGCTTTTTATCACCGCAGAGGGTTTCTGTGCAGGAAGGAGAAGCGAGATAAAAAGTGCACCGAGTCTGCAGACGTGGCCGCCGGCCAGCAGCGACCTCCCCCGTCGTCGGCCGTGACAGGAACAAGCTGCGGTGATGTGTCTGCTTTATGATGCTGCGACGAAGAGCAGGGACGAGGCGCTGCTGCCTGAACGCAGGCTGGCCTAATAAGGAAGAGAGCAGCGTGGTGTTTATCTGCTCCGCACAGCAGACAGAAGACATCTGACACACTGAAAATCCCCCACACCTCCAGCCGCCTGAGAAAAGATGGAAACACGAGCGAACATCCAGCATCCAGGCAGCAGGCAGCAGCAGGCAGCAGCAGGCAGCAGCAGGCAGCAGCAGGCAGCAGCAGGCAGCCCCCTCAGCGAGCTGCTGCCATGCAGGATGCAGGTGTGCACACCTGCAGCAGCTGTTACGTTTCATCATCACACTTTCACTGATCTGGCATCCGACCACACACCGCCATGATGTCACAGACTGCTCTGACTGGCAGCGACAGACACCTCACACCAGGGCTGTCAAACATAAAGCCCGGGGGCCACAATCGGGCCCCCTGAAATGTGAAGGAGGGCATAAATTGTTGGCTGTATTTGAATCCATTTCCTGCCACGCTCATTCAGCTGCACCAACGTGACAGCAAACACTGAAAGCTGTTTTGCCGTCTACGACAGAAACGTCAGATTTTTATTTATTTCACAAACGTCCCTCATGAGAAAAAATTTCTGTGAATTAACTGAAACTTTATGTTTTATAATTACATCAGAGTCTGGCCAATGACAGAAGGCCTAGTTTCACTGAGCCCACCCAATCAGGAGCAGAGATGGGCAGTAACGCGTTACTGTAACGAGTAAAGTAAGGGATTACTATTGCAAACACAGTAATTAGATTACCGTTACTTTCCCGTAGGAACGCTGCGTTACTGCGTTACTAAAACCGTGATTTTTTGCGAGAATGTCTCATGACAGTGACGTAAGCGAGCGCGACGTTCGTGACAACAGCTGTGTGCAGATCAACAATGGATCATATATCGAGTGCAGAGAGAGTATGAGCGTGCAGCGTTTAAAGCGTGGAAGTACTGACCTTACTTTGAGTTTGATTCCATAAAAAGTGACAAAAACATTAGTGTCCGTTGTGCGTGGGAAGAAAACTTCTTTTTACAGCAAAAAAACTCCTAAACTTCCAAACAAGCACCGAGTAGCTACGACGTAATGGGAAACTCAGAGAAACTCGCGGATTCTTCCACTGACCGCTGCACACCTGCACCAGGGTAAACCTCCGCCTACCCCACTCCTGCTTTACAGGTGAAAATAGAGCAACAGGACCGCTAGTCTTTGACTTTATTTATTTTCTGCTGTGTTTTACTTGCATCTATTTGAAAGACTGAGTGTAAACACAAAAAATATTTTATTTTATGTGCTGGAATGTGCAGAAAATAGGTTTAAATATTAAACTAATTTCTTCCAGTCAGAGAATGTTGCATAATTAAATGTTTGCTTGATGCATAAAGTTAAAAGATTAAAACTAATAAAACAAGTTTTAAAAAGAGACTTTTCCATTTGATTACATTTTGTATGATGATTATGCAGAAAAAGTAGAATTGGGCTGAAAGATCTATCACTTTATCACCTATTCAGGCTGTAAATCGTGTTTTTAAAAAGTAACTAAGTAACTAAGTAATTAATTACTTTTGAAAATAAGTAATCAGTAAAGTAACGGGATTACTTTTTGGGGGAAGTAATCGGTAATTAGTTACTGATTACTTTTTTCAAGTAACTTGACCAACACTGATCAGGAGTGAGGTGATGTCACACATTCGTTTGACACAAAGTGAGCATATATGGGTGGAGTCATAATGTGGTGTGGCAGTGAGAAAAGTAACGCTTGATGTGTTGACACAACACGGAAAGGAATAACAAGGAAAGGAAAGAAGGAAAGAAGGAAAGGAAAAATGGAAAGGAAAGAAGACAGGGAAGGAAAGAAAGAAAGGAAAGAAAGTAGGAAGGGCCCGGTCTCTGCTCTTCTGCTGGAGCCGTCATATCGCTCCTTCCTCGCGTTGACAAAAACCGGACGCAGGAAGTGCTACAGCTGCCTCGGTGACGGCTACGAGCTATGAACCGGCACAATGATGCCAGGACAGCAGACACCTTCCAGAAAGAGTTTCATATGTTTAATATCTCATCATTACTGGATTGTCAGACACCTACAAGAAGCTGATCCAGATCAATCACGTGTTGGAGGGCCAATCAGAGCTCTGCCCTCTCAAACACATCGAGGGTGCGGCTTCACAAACACGTGACCTGCTGAGGCGATGTCCCCACAGACAGCTGTTTACAGCCAGGGGACACCTGCAGGGTGTGACACGCATCGAGTCACGCTGTAACATAAAGCACACAGTGGCTGATTCGCTGGGCGCTGTCACATGACCTGACAGTCTGAGGCGAAGCAGACGCCGCCTCTGGGAAAAAGAATCACGTGGATAAGACCATCAAATGTTCCCGACACCGCTGCTGTCCCGTCAGGACGACCGCAGCAGCCTGTCACCTGGATCACCTGTCCAGCTGTTTCAACATCACTGCATCAGCTGCGTGTCAAACTGAACGCCATCGAGCACGTTCACCGCCGCCGTGCAGCGTGCAGGCGTGTGTGTACTTGACTCGCTGCAGCTTTGATGGATGCCAGCTGTGCAGTCCTGCTTCTGTCACTGGAGACTCTCCTTCAAACTCACTGAGCAGCACACACAGTGTTGGCGGGGGGGGCGTGCACCGCACTGTCAGAATGACGGCGTGCCTAATAAACTGACTATAAATGAGCCGCCTGCAGCCATCTGTCTCCCGGGTGACTGAACGCAGCCTAAAACAGGACGCGCCGTGGAGCTCGGAGATCCTGCCTCTGCGATCACTCCGTCGGTCTATATAAGGCCGCGGCGCTGCGGCGCTGCCAGCGTCCTCATTAATATACGCAAACACAGGACGAGCGAGGCAGCGTCTCCATTCCAGCACGCCGGCCTCTTCCTTTCGCGGATATAAATGTTTTCATTTGAGACGTGGAAAGAGTCGACCTGCAGCCACTATGCCAGGCATGTAAGTCACGTGACTGTGTGGAGGCGGAGTTACACTCAGACCAGGGTACAAGAGCTGTGAGGCGTTTAGCTCGTTTTCATCGTGACCTACGACCTCAGCACCCTGAGTGGTCAGCAGGATTACTCTACCTAAACACAGTAGTAGTAACAAACACGAGTTCTTCACTCATGTTTATTCTGTTCGCTCTGATAACAAAACTCACGTATAATCACCAGAAACAAAACGAGTCACATCCATCTGTGTTTGTTTTCCTTCTTAAACAAAGATCTCGTCTACAAACGTGAATGACTCCACCCACGAGAACAACAGTAAAGAACCGACTTCATGATACGAATTCAAACATAATGTTTTAAAACGCTGCTATGGTTCCGTGTGATGTTCTGCATGAACAACAGAGGTTTTTCATCATTAATAAAGAACAGAGTGCAGCTTCAGCGGCTCCTCGCTGCGAGCGCCTTCAGCTGTGCTGCACGTCGTCTCTGCAGCTCGTTGCTGCTACACCATCAGCTCCAAACCATCAGTCTGTCATCAACATCATGTGACCTCTGGGTGTGATTAGTTTATTTCACAGCATGAGAGTTTGTTCTGTCCACACCCCACAGTCCACTGTGGAGCTGACTCTGGTGAATCGATGTGTGTGATGAGTGAGTGTGTGTGGGAGTGTGTGTCTGTGTGTGTGTCTTAATTCTAAATGAGGATTGTGCATTAATTAAAGATCAGTTGTGTCTGACGTGGAAGCTAAAGGACAAATTTAAGTTCTCTGACTCTCCTTCAGGTGTCGAGTGATTAAACTCGATGTTTCTGAAACTATTGTCTGGGTCGTTTAAAGAGGTGATGAAAAAATTGCCTGTTCATTAGAATAATCTGGAAAGGTTTGAAATCTTCAGAATGATCCGTACTTAAATCATTTATATTTCAGGATGAATAAGAAACCGTGTGAGAGCCCGGCCTGCCTGCTCACGTGATGGTGTTAGGGCTAACCTCTGAACATGTCCGGTTTTAGCCACATGCCAAACAGGAAGTAGAAAATGTTAGGTCACAAAGAAATACAATGCTCCTTAAAAAGCTGATCCATGAACTAATCCAAACACTCAAACTCAAACCCTAACTCTGGTCCTGGGGGAGGAGCCAAAACACTGGTGGGTGCAAAGCGATTAAGTAAGATACTGTTACTATAACACCTGTGGAGCTAAAGTTGTCTCAGGTGGTTAAAGAGGATTCGTACTTACGAAATCTCATCGTTCTCAAACTCCAGAACGCCGTGAGTATCCTCAAAGTCCTCGCCGCCTCCTTTAGCGGTCCCCTGTATCGTTTTGTAGGGCACGACCACAACGCCGCGTGCTCCTGAGGTCCGGATCACCTTGACCTCCATTACCCCGACGCTCTCGCTCACGGTCATCACTGGCTCCTCGAACGTAAAGATCCCGGCGTGGTCGTCATCAAAGATGGTAACGGTGGCCGTGCAGGGCAAACCCAGACCTGCGAGGGCGTCCGCGTGGTTTGCCTCGTGGCGGTTCGAACCCTCAGCTGTGACTCTGACGTTGCTTAGGTGAACCAGGAAGTGCTCGTCTTCTTCAAAGATGTCGTCATCAATAATATCGATGCGGATTTCTTTTTCCGTCTCACCGGGTTTGAACACAACTGTTCCTTCTGTGAACTGATAATCGGAGCCGGCGTTGGCGGTGCCGTCTTCTGTCCGGTAATCCATGGAGACCGTGCTGGTCAGGTCTCCGCCACGCCGAACCACATTCAGCGCCACGCTGCCGCAGTTCTCCAAACACTGGTAGGTACCAGGGTCGAAGATCACCTTGGAAGAGAAGTCGTTCAGCGACACCTCAGAGAAGATGTCGTGGGTGGCTCTCTTGGCTTGGTCAGCGGCGTGCTTCTTCAGGACGTTACCCGCTCCGGTCATGATTCTGGTCGCTTGGCAGCGGTAGAAAGCTCGACTCTTCTGTTGCTGGGTCAAAACTTGGTAATTCACAAGCTCCATCAGCTGCTCCATCTCCTTCTCTGGATGTTTCTGTTTCAGCTCCTTCAGGATCCTCGCCACCTCCCTGCGGGCCTCCTCCTCGTCCAGCTCCTTCCCTTCAAATCCCGCCTCGCCATCCGTGAACTCCTCTCCGTGAGAGTTGAGCATTTTTCCATCCATTTCAATGTCAACCTTTGAGGGAAGTTCTGGCTCGCCCTCCGTTTCGATGATCACTCCTTTCCGCTTCCCCGCTCTGTATCGCTTGTACATGTATTTGTAGAAAAGAAGTCTGCGATCCGCTATGTACGCCAGTCCAACGCAAAGCGGGAAGAAGAAGAGCGTGAGAAGGCCCTCCCATATCTCCACGACTCCTGGAGAAAAGACAGCCAGGATCAGGTAAAGCCAGGTGTAAGCAAAGACGCTCCAGGCAGCGGTGATGAAGAACACGCGCAGGTGCTTCACTTTTCTGGTCTCTCCTTCAGGAATGACAGACACGCACAGCCCGATGATGACAAACATGTTGAAGGCGGCGCTCCCTACGATGGTGTTGGGACCGAGCTCCCCGGCATTGAAGTTGTGCCCACAAACCTCCACCACGGAGAGGAGGATCTCTGGGGCGGAGGAACCCAGCGCCATCAGGGTCAGGTTGGACACCGTCTCGTTCCAGATGCGTACAGTCGTCGTGATCTTCTCACCGTTTGGTTTCTTGATGGTGATCCGTCTCTCCTGGGAGGTGATGACTTCGATGGATGCCATGAAGCGATCGGCGATGATGGAGACCCCTAAGAACATGTACGCTAACCCCACGAAGTATATGGTTGCTCTGGCGATGCGGTCAGTGAAGGCTGGGTTTTCTGGCTTCCACACAGGCAGGATGACGCCCTCTATGCAGCCGGTGCTTCCACCACATTTGCTGTGGTTGGAGGCTGTCTGGTTGGAGGTGAGAGTCAGAGTAGAGCCCGCTGCTGCTGAATATGCAAACTCAGTTGAGATGACGGTCAGAAAGAAAATCAGCTTGTAGGTGAAGAACATCGGCACGGTCCTGGCTGGGCTCATGGTGCTTCAGCTCCCTTAAACCTGTAAGACACAGAGAGAGTGCTCAGTAGTCTGGTTTCTCCCTGATTATGTTTGAGCTGGAGCTGAAGCCTTGTTCCACATTCAAACTACCTCTACTTATAAAAGTCGCTGTGAAACTGGCAGCAGCAGTGCTTCAGTGAGAAAAGGAGTCTGTCCTGTCATCTGTATGAAAGCTAAAGTCCTGACCCACACATGAGTCATGTTCTTGAGATGGGCTTGGTTTGTGACACATGAAATGCTTCCAGCAGGCTCAACGATATTATTGGTGTATCTTATGGGGTGGCTGTAGCTCAGAACATAGAAATCTCCTGTTTTGGCTTCCTGTTAAATCCAGAATTCAAAATCCTGCTCCTCACATACAAGGTCTTAAATAATCAGGCCCCATCTTATCTTAATGACCTTGTAGTACCATATCACCCTATTAGAGCACTTCGCTCTCGCTCTGCAGGCCTACTTGTTGTTCCTAGAGTATTTAAAAGTAGAATGGGAGGCAGAGCCTTCAGTTTTCAGGCCCCTCTTCTGTGGAACCAGCTTCCAGTTTGGATTCAGGAGACAGACACTATCTCTACTTTCAAGATTAGGCTTCAAACTTTCCTTTTTGCTAAAGCATATAGTTAGGGCTGGACCAGGTGACCCTGAATCCTCCCTTAGTTATGCTGCAATAGATGTAGGCTGCCGGGGGATTCCCATGATGCACTGGGTGTTTCTTCTTCACTCACTATGTATTAACAGACCTCTCTGTATTGAATCATATCTGTTATTAACCTCTGTCTCTCTTCCACAGCATGTCTTTATCCTGTCTTCCTTCTCTCACCCCAACCAATCACAGCAGATGGCCCCGCCCCTCCCTGAGCCTGGTTCTGCTGGAGGTTTCTTCCTGTTAAAAGGGAGTTTTTCCTTCCCACTGTCGCCAAAGTGCTGCTCATAGGGGGTCATATGATTGTTGTGTTTTTCTCTGTATGTATTATTGTAGGATCTAACTTACAATATAAAGCACCTTGAGGCGACTGTTGTTGTGATTTGAATTGAATAGATCAGGTCAGCTACTAATCAAAAGGTTGGCAGTTTGATCCCTGCTCCTGTCTCTTTGGGCAAGACGCTCAGCCTCACGTTGCCCTCTGAGGCTGTCAGAGAGAGAAAGCACTTGAGTAGAAAAAAAGTGTTTGTGTGAATGTGATGGTGCAGATGGGGCGGAGCCACAGAGCAGCTCCTCCTCTTTCAACCCCACACCAGCAACACTGAAGTCTAATGAGAGGCTGCTCCTACAATGACAGCTCACAACAGCTACCACGGCTTTGTTCCTACAAGGACACATTTCACACCTCAGTCCATGAAAAGACACAAAGCAGCCGAATTACACGAAGGCAAACTAACCTGTTGCAAGAGAGCGAGACAGGAAATCAAAGGTACAAAAGTATATAATAAAATAAATATAATAAATATAATAATATATATATATAATATAATAAAAAGAAACAGAAAAGTACCACAAACACTGCAAATCACTGTAGAAGAAAGAAAAACGTCAACACAAACTGTCAGAAATGTGATAAAAGAAGACAACCAGCGAGCCGTAAACCTGCTGGAACAGAGAAACTGCTACTGGAGGACATCAAGCTGTTAAAACAAGTGACAAAAAACGACTAAAGTGACATAGTCCTTTAAATTAGTTTGTGTCTCTTTTATATTCAAGCTTTTTAAATAAAGATAAAATTTGACTGGACATCTTTAAAATGATTTGTTTTCAGATTGGACGATCTTTAATAGCCCAACAAAGTTTGCAGCTCACGCACACTGATCACAAACACTTCTGCGTGTCAGCGCCCTGCTCAAAAATGCTCATTTATAATAAAAAAATACAAACATATACATAAATAAACAAGGATGGGTGTGCGAACATGAACAATCGTGGACAGATGAATCCAAATCCTCCCTGTCAGAGTTCGATCAGGGAGAGACGCTGTGAGCCTGCTCGAGTGCTCAGGAGAAAACCAGAAACCTACCTTGGCTCAAACTGTTTCAGGTGAAGATCAAACTCACTGATGGACGATGGAAAAGAAGAAAAAATCAGAAGGGTGACTTTTCCTCTGACAGAGCTGAAACCCCGACACTAAACCTCCTCCAGAGGACCAGCGAGAGGCTGTCAGACGGCGTGGAGACGAGGAACAGAAACACCACCTGATGATAACACCGAAATAACAACAGAGCTGACGGAGCAGCGCCGTCCTCTCCTCAGCACCTCCTCTCCCTCTGCCGCCCGCAGGGTGACGTTAACAACGAGGACACGAAATCAGCAAATCAGATCACGCGTAACACATTCATTCAGAGCCAGGCTGTTTCCTGCAGCTCTCACGTTTCCTCTTTAACGGGGTCAGATTACTGAATCTGGAGTTTGGTGAGTCCACACCTCACGTCACCTCTGCTTCCTGCAAACTTCACTTCAGCTTGATTTACACAGGTAGACCCTACAATAATCCACACAGAGAGAAACCCAACAATCACATCTATATGAGCAGCACTTTGGTGACAGTGGGAAGAAAAAACTCCCTTTTAACAGGAAGAAACCTCCGTTTGTCAGACTGATCTATGGACCAAACTGCATTTTATTCACCCCGTTACCTCAGCCTCGTCTCCTTTACTCATACTTTCCATTAAAGTCACTTCAATCAGTCCTGGGAGGAGTTTCTCCTTGTACCACCGCTACAGTGAAAAGCTGTACTTCTCTCTCAGCTCCCTCACACAGACCTCCCCTCTGAGAGTTGAACCTGAGATCAGCTGTGTCCAAAAACAGCTGTTCAGCTCCGATTTAGTCAGATTTAAACAGGCGAGTTATGAAATCATCCACCGGCCGTACAGGTGGCGTGAAGGACCAATCGGTGCATCAGGCTGTAAGCATGGGAAGTTTAACATGGGAGTCTATGAGGACTGACTCACTGCTGCCTCCGCTGGATGTCAGAGGAACTGCAGGCTTTGGTCCTTCACTTGTGGTACAAAGTACCTTCTTCTCCTATTACTACAACATGACACTGCAAAACGTCACTGCAACCAGCCCTCAACCATCCAGCAACAACAGTACTGATCCTCACAAGTACTGCTGTATACTATTACCACACCATTACACCCTATAAAACCACACATTACACCAGCTACAGCATCACCTACGTGTGCATCACATCCCTCCATCACAGGCGTGACGATGACCTGCAGAAGCCGCTGAGTAAACCTGGTCTGCGGTGCTTCTCTGAGCTGGTACTCACCTCTGGTCCTGACACAGCAGCAGCAGGAGGAGAGAGTGCGCTCAGGAGGGAGAGCCGCGTCCGATAACTGCTCTAAATTTAACAGAAAACATGCCGCACTAAACATGGCTGCGTGGCTGCTTATCGTCCTTCTGCTGGCGGGCCATGGCCATACAAGGCTCTGCAGGGCCCGGGGCCATTCAGCAGCTCCTCGTCACCACCGACACGTGGAGATAACCGCTAACGGCTAACGGAGGCAGGAATGCTGGGACAAGTGCCTCGCAGCCACCCCCATCCCCAAACCCCCACACATGACATCTGCACAACCTTCACAGGGAGGCATCCAGAGAGCGACGCACTCGTCTCACACCTTAAACTCCTCACAGCAGACGAGCCTCGCACGATTACTGATTTTATTCTTAATATTACAGAGATTCTTTTTGTGTCTGAGGCTGACACCTGTGCAGGTTCACCTGCAGACAGAAACCCTCACCGCGGGGTTATGAGGACAGAGGACACTTCCTGTGTTTATCGTGATCATTTCCTGCAGCAACACGCTCGTGCTGCGGTTCAGTCTCAGCGATGAAGATTTAGGAGAAACTCGTGCTCCTGGTGTCTGTGCAGACCAATCATGAGATCAACACGGGGTCAGCTGACCCTCCCACAACCACGTCTCATTTTCTGTTATTTTCCGCTGCATCAGTGACATCAGAGAGCAGAAACCAGCACTGGTGCATTGTGGGTAAACCTTCAGGTGTCTGCTCAGAGCAGGTGCTGTTTGAGGCTCATGATAGCTGGGATACTGATGATGGCTCTGACCTCTGCTGGGAGTTTTATGAGAGTCATGGACACGTTTCGTTTTTACCAGCACGTATCCCAGCTCACGCCAAAGGGCGCTCTGGACCAGCACTGTGTTATTTTTATCTGTCCTACACCAGTTCAGCCTGCTGTCCAACACCAGTAACTTTACCTGAGTTGACGAGCTTAGTGGTACCATCTCTGTTACCAGCAGATCAACAATGTCCCACAGTGCATCACCCCAGTGTGCTCATTGTCGTTTCCTGGCCTCTGGCGAAGTAGCTGCTTCAGAAATGGTGTCATCCACCCACTTTTGAAAAAGGAACATTTGGATCCTCTGATTGGCAGTTATAGACGCCACTTACTGCTAAGAGAAGCCTGAGACCTCACTGCGTCAGCTCTGAGAGTATGATGCAGAGTGATGACGGTTACTGTTCTGTGTTGGATCTTCATCTTTTCATCATTCTGCTCAACAGGTGCTGGGTTGGTGTATCAGGATCTTCATACCTGTCTGACACCAACAAGCTCACCTGCTCAGGTGTCAGCAGGCTGGTGTAGTGTGGGTGTGGGGAGTGCGACAGCTGAGCCTGAGCCAGTACAACAACCAGCAACCAGGTGTCGTAGGCTCAGGAGACGTCTGCTGCAGCACAGGGGGAGGGGCCACAGCCCAACAACAGCGCGAGGAAGAGACGAGGACGGTGAAATTAAGGAAACAGATCACAGGTGTTGAACTCCAGGCCTCGAGGGCCGCCGTCCTGCTGTTTTCCAACTAACCTGCCCCTGTAGCTTCTTACTGGCAAAGCACACCTGATGCAGGTAATCAGCAGCAGGTTGGGATATCTCAGAAACAAGCAGGATGCCGGCGCTCGAGGAGGTTTCACAGCCCTGAAATAGATGTAGGGACATGTAGGGAAGGAAGAGACTCAAAGACTCAAGTAAAATAAACGGCCACAGCTAACAGCTGCTGATTGTCACCAGTGATGGAATAACGCCGTTAATTCTTTCAGTAATGAGTAATCTAACTAATTACTATTCCTATGGTTACAACGCCGTCACCGTTACTAACAAGATGATGAGGTCGCGTTACTGTTTTCCAACAGACGGTTGAAGCTGTCTTCAGCTTATCACACCTTACATCAGTTGCACAGAGTAATCTGGGTGCTGCAGCTTTAAGCAGCTGCGTTCCCGTGGACGGTGATCACTGTCTGCCCGACGATCAGTGTCTGGCACAACAGCTGGAGCTCAGGGGGCAAAACAATCATAGGATTTTTAAAATTGACAATTTATAATTTAAAGTTATGATTCAGTGAACATGTTTGTGGTTGTTACAGTAAAAAACCTTTTCTACTCAAATTTGATGTTTGTTGTCTGATTTTAGATCAGTTGTGTTAACACAGTTTGTCACAATGAAAACACGACTGTAGATTCAGACACGTGAGGCTGATGAGACCAAACAAGACAAATAAACAGTTTTAAAGGTGAAATAGAGGAAACATCAGAAGTGGTTAAAAATGGCCCCCAGAGGGTGAAACGTTTTTTTAAAGTAACGCAATAGTTACTTTTCAAGTAATTAATTACTTTTAGAATCTTGTAACTCAGTTACTTTTTTAAAGAAGTAACTATAATTAATTACTTTTTCAAAGTAACTTGGCCAACACGGATTGTCACTGCAGTGAAACCCAAGCACAACTTTCAGTTTTCAATATCAATAATAAAATAAATATTCAACAAAGTGAGGGTATATTTATCTTTTTATTATTGATATGATCCAGCTGAATGCTCGGTTTCACTATTTTCTACCCTTTGATCTGTATGAGGTCATGCAGAGGGAGGGTCTTTGTACATCTCACATGCTGAAGCCCCGCCCACTTGCTGACAGGCCTGTTTCTGTGGTCAGCCAGTCAGAAGAAATTTGGCCAAAGTGGAAGGTAGTTTCAAAGGGGGAGGAGCTAAAAGAGCACGTTTATGACATTCATGAAGCGAGGGGCCGAGGACGAGAGAAAGCCGGATTATGTTGTCCTGACCTCAGATTCCCCAGCATGAAGCAGAGCACCTGTAACGTCTTCCACACAGTTTTTATCGATTTAATAACAAATAGCAGGCGACAGACGCTGAGGCCCAGCACGACTGAGGAGGCCGAGTTTATCTGCCGTCTGATTATCACAGCTAACATTCCTCTGGCCTTTAAGTGTGTGTGTGTGTGTGTGTGTGTGTGTGTGTGTGTGTGTGTGTGTGTGTGTGTGTGTGTGTGTGTGTGTGTCACATTCTCACAGTGCACAAACACTCCACCTGTATCTCACAACCTCCAGCCTCTCTCTTTAAAGGCCACACAGACTGAGGTTGATGCATAAAGGTTTGGTCACAGGTGTCAGGAGCTACTGGACCCAGTCAGGAGGAGGAGGAGGAGGAGGAAGGGGCAGGGAGCTTTGAAAGAGAGACCAGACACATTTTCTTTTTGTGCTGTTTTTCCACACTGTGCCGGAGGTCCATGACTCGGCTGCAGGGAGGAGCGGCGCAGTGAGCTCAACGGGGCGGTGCTCAACGGGGCGGTGCTGGGGAGGCAGGTGAGAGCACAGCTGGTGGCGTTTGGTCTGATGAGTCTTTCCCCTTTGTTAGTGAGACGGGAGACGAGAGGAGGGAAGCCTGAGACAGCTGAGACTGGAGCTGACCAGACTGAACCGTCACAAAAAGCAAAGTCAGAAATAAACGCGACATCTCGCTCTATCGAACTGTGTGAAGTTCATTTTATACACACGTCGCTAAAAGTTGAGCTGTTTCCTGTCGGTGCCGCTGCAGGTTCACTGTGCTCCATTTAAACTGCATTTCTGTGCAGTTTACATGACGTGGGCTCAGTGTGACCTTCAGACAGCCTGCAGAGTCAAACTCAGACTCGCTCGGCCTGGTTACTGGTGCTCAGCAGCTGGAGGCGCCTCAGCCCGTCCTCTGTGTTCTTGCCGTTTTCCCTTTAAATCTGTCACATTCAGATCCTAACAATTTAATGACAACAGCCCCGAGTTCATTGAAGCGCTGCAGGTTCAAACAAGGATGCGTGTATTTTCCTCCAATAAATAAATAAATCTAGTTTTCTATCTAGCATAGCTACCCAGTGACAGCTTTATAAACAGAACCATCTTTCATTGGTTTTAAACTGTAGGACCAACTTTCACATTGCAGGAACTGTTTGAGGGACAAAGCTGATCACCTCCCACAGTGTTAGAAGACGTACAGAAGAGCTCTGATGGCAAACTTCAACAGTTTTAGTCAGTCAGCAATTTCACCTCCTAAAAACAATGGTGTTTGATTCAAGTGCGGGTGATGGGCGTGGCTTTAGTCTGCTGACTCCACCCACCTCAAAGATCAGTACAAACGTCACCACCCGACAGATGTAAGCTTCCTGAGTGGTGTGTGGTTAAAAGCATCATCACAAACGAGCCTGTCCTGACCTTTCAGTCTAACCTCTGCTACAAAGAAGCTTTGGGATGTAATGAGGATGAAACTGATCCTGGTTGAGTGAACGCTGGCGCCTGGCTGCTGAAGGGTAGGCTAGCCGGTCCCTCACCGAGCCTGCTGGATCCATTTAGTGGCTGGTCTGTACTGTCACGGCTAAGGGGAGAAAATAAATGAGGATCCAAGCGCAGATGTGAAGGTGGTTTATTGTAGAATAAAGCACAAGGTGAAAAATGGCAAAATGGAACAAAAACTAATCTATACTGGGTCAAACTAAACTACTAAACAGCAAAGACGAGGATGAGGCGTAAGAAGGTGGACGGAAAACACACGAAGAATACACAGACCAGAGACTAATACAGCAGGAGATCAGACACAGGTGGAAGTAATCCACAAGACGAGACAGATGAAGCAAAACTGAATACACTCACATGAGACACGGACCTTCACAATAAAACAGGAAACAAGAAACAATTCACAAGGAACAGTGACGCTGAACTAAACCTATAACACGAGACAGAAAACCTAGGAACTAAACCAGAATAAACTTAAACTAAATAATAATAACTATCACCAAAGCCTGAGAAGATAACCCGAAATACAAAATCAAACCAAAACATAAGAAACTCAAAATGCTGAGCCAGAACCGTGACGCTCGCAACTCGGGGAGGGGCTCGCCATAATTCACCGGAAGGAGAGTTCTCCCTGTCTCTGCCCCCCCCCTCCCATTCATTTGAATACATTGCATTAGCTCCCTGGATCTACCCCCACCATCATATGTACTGTTTATCAGCTACCTGAGCCAAATGAGGAGTTTTTAAATGACTTTGCTGCTCTTCTCACTCACTTCTCTGTACTTTCTCCAAATCTGATCACTGTTGGTGACTCCAATATTCATACGGACAGTGACAGAGATTTTACCTCCTGCCTGGAAAGTTTTGGGCAGTACATAAAGTTTTCTACTCTTTCTAAAGGACATATTTTGGATTTGGTCTGTTGTTCTGGCATCACCCCCACTCACTGTCAAAATAAAATAGGTCGTCTACGTCCACTGTGAACAACCATCACTGATCAGAGGTCCACAGCCTTTTCACAGTCACATGGTCAATAGTGGGTCATTGACGTTCCCACTAGGGCTCTCCAGCATTTGGTCTCAGAACTGGAGAAGCTTCTCGGATGAAACATCTTCAAGAAACTTAAAGAAGTCGAGACGCTTTTCTTGCCGAGCTCCTTGGATCAGCGTCTCTGGCTCTAAGCTTCAAGCTAACTTTCCATTATGAATAATAATAATAACAATAAAAACAGAAGTGCACTTGTCAATGAGACATTGTAGATTTTTATAATGAAGATAAAATGAAACAGTCTCATGCAGCTCATGATATCAGCAGCTGAACAAACGCAGCAAAGACGATACACAGGAAAATTTCAAAATAAAATAACGGGATAAAATAAGACAGGCTGTTAGTCTGTAAGCAGCTTGTGACTCCTTTAAGCAAAAGCACCATATAAATGATCATCGCTTGCTTAATAAGAACTGCTGAAGAAATAATAAAAATATAAACAAAACGTACAGAATAACTGTTTCAGGCTTTATGTCCGAGGTACCCTGAATGCAACACGTCACTGTCATTATCGAGGATCTCTGCATCGGCCTCAGATTTCTTCTTTCCTGCTCAGAGTCCTTTCAGCTCCTCAGCACACAAAGAGGAGGCTGTGGGGCGTCTTTCATATGATCACAATCAGACTTAGAGATTTAAAACGTGTTTTTATTCTGTATTAATCACAGTGAGTGCTTGAAGGTGTGAGGTAACAGCTGCAGGGCTGCATCCATCACACAGGACACTGTGCGCCCTCTAGTGTGCGAGCAGGTGCAGTGCAGATGAACAGGTTTCACAGCATGAACCCCATAAAGTCCCCAGCTGTCTCACCCAGTGGCGGTCCTAGCCTGTTTGGCGCCCCCTCCCCTTTCCACGGGTTGTGTGAGACTTTAAATCATCAAACTGTAAATTATAAATTTTAAATTGTTATTGATCCCTTTACCCCGAGTCCTAAAGTTATATTTGTTTTCTTACTCTTCTTATATTTATTGTTTGTTTACTTGCGCTGCTGTAACTGGAGCCTCGTCGTCTCTCTATATACTGGACTGTATGTAGCGGAGATGACAATAAAGTTTACTTTGACTGCAGCAGCGAGCATGCGCACTGAGGGCTCTGTATCATGATGTCTGGGGATTTCGTGTTTGTTGGTTTGTTTTCGTGTTGTTTTATTTTGCGAGTTGGTTATTAGACGCTGCTCCAGCCAGACAGAGAATCCCCGCCCTCTCCTCCCTGTGCAGCAAGCAGCAGGCGCACCTCGCAAACGGAGGGCGCCCTTACTCCCAGCAAATAGGCGGCAGGAAACCGATCGGTGCCTGTGACATTCCCATGAGTACAAGCATTTTTTAATATTTTTTTTGCTGATGCCCGTGATGCCCCCCCACCACGATGCCACCCCCCACCACGATGCCGCCCTGGGCAACCGCCCGTGTCGCCCGTATCTAAAACCGCTCCTGGTCTCACCAGATGTTAGCGGACCACTAGTGGCAGATCCTGGGTCAGTTTTCAGTTATTGATTTTCTAGCTCCATGATGGGTGACTACGCATGTTTATAATAAGCAAAACATTTATAATAAGCACACCGTAAACTTAAACAAAGTCTGAATAAAACATTTCAGTTAACAGGAATTAAAGCGTAACACTGAACTAATACAGCTAAAGACAAGAAAAGTACATTTATAGGAAATGACAGTTACTGTACAAAATCTATAATTATCATCATGTAGTAACAGTTACCCAGCAGTAAAGTACATGCGTGTAGCATTTCCACTGTGTGTGGAAAGCACAGGCCCCACTCAAACAGGAGACCACACCAAAGCTGACCTTGAAGAACCTTGACCCCTGCAGTTTCATCAGGATGAAAACATTCCCCGGCAGGGTCCTGGGTCTGGGACGCTGTGTTTACAGCACTTTCATTATTCTGAGATATTGAGTCTGCTCTTGGTTTTGATTACTATTCCGTATCCTGAGTCTCTGTTCAGCTGTGTTCCCAGATGTTTCCTGTCTGAGTCCTGGTTCCTGTAAGATTCCCAGTCCTGCACTCGGGTCCACTGCTCACTGACACACAGCTGGACATTTCCAGTGTTCACATGACACAGAAGCTGCTCAGTGAGAGTCAGCTGGCACCTCTGTGGCCACCCAGAGGTTGGAGGTTTTGCATGCTCAACCTCAGGGCGACAATTTAGTTGCCGCAGCTTCTACCGAATATGAAACAATTCTGTGCCCTGTTACCATGGTTCCATATATATATATCTATATATATACATATATATAGATATATATATGTATTTCTTGTCCCCCCACCTCATTTTTGTTTATTGCCCTTTAATCCCGTCCCTCTTCCCCGCTGTTTTTCTTTCCCACTTTCTTTCCCTCAGTCACATCTGTCCCGTGTGGAGCAAGTAAAAATAAAATAAAATAAACAATAAAAACAAAGATCAATCAAATAGACCAATACAGCAAGGCTGGGATGGTCAATTTGGCAAAGTAAATCCGTTGGGCATCTTTCTTTGCCTTCAGACAATAATTTTGATGGCAAAAGAGCCAAACGGGACAAAAAAAGAAAGAAAGAAAGAAATTGATCACATCGCATCACCAGTGATCGTCCGACGCATCCATCAGAGTGTGAAGACAGCACTTACAGGCATACAAGAGTATACACACATATATTATTACCTTAAACATATATTATTGTTGTAAAAAAGCACTCTAAGCACTCAGAGTAGAAATATCGGGTCATATGATTGTTGGGTTATTGTAGGGTCGACCTTACAGTATAAAGCTCCGTGAGGCGACTGTTGCTGTGATTCGGTAATAATTGAAATATTAAACGCTTCCTTACACGCCGTCTTAAGCCTGATTACTGTCACGTGATGATGATGTCACAGTGTGTCCATTTATGCATAATAATAGGCATCCTGCTGGAGGATGACATCATCATTGCGTCTGACAGCAACATCAGCAGGTTCAAAGGTCAGCTGTGGTCTGGGAATCTGAACCAGTGTGAAAAAGTCTACAGTGGTCTCTATGGTAACAACAGGTCAGGGCACGAGGGTCCGCGGGTAGATCAGTCGGTGGTGTTGCTCGTGAGCACAACGACCAGCTGTGTCCAGAAGATTTAAGTTATTTATGACCCCAGTGGGCTCGTTTCAGCGGTCTGATTTACAAAAACAAGTTCAAAGACACGTCAGTGAGAAAGCACGATAACAAGAACACGCCCACATATTCAGCCATCCGGAGCATAAAGGCACTGACTTCACGTCAAAGTGAGTCAAACATCACCTCGCTTTTCGACATAAGCCCAGACTCTCGTTTACGGAGAACTCAGAAACACAAAAGAACCAAAGGACAATGCGCAGAAGCCAAACCCAGGGTAAAGGGGTTCAGTGAATGTGGTGTGGAAGGTGTGGAGGAGGGTCTTTGAGCCAGAGCAGACTCTGTAGAAGGACACGGTGCCCGCAGGCCAGTCCACATACACTCCTGCTCTGTTAGAGACCGAGGAGAAGGAGGAGGACGAGATGTCTTTCCCCGTGTTGTTGTGCCACACCGAGTAGTGATCAACATCAGAGCACATCAGACTCCACGACTGACCGCTGCATCCAAACTTGCAGTCGACGCTGTCTCCTCTCCTTCTGATTCCTCTGTAACTGACTGCGATATCCACCACTCCTTTCCACTCCACCTCCCAGTAACAGCGACCAGTCACACCGTGCTTACACAGCAGTTGAAGGCAGATGTCGAACCTCTCTGCGTGCTGGGCGTAAGGTTCCTGCGTCGACAGTGCCGTCACTTTCCTGTTGTTGTCAGACAGCTTGAGGTTTCTGTTGGCTGTGTTTGTGTCCAGTGTGAGTTCGCAGAAATCTGAGGGAGCGGAGAAGAAACGGCAGCAGCGATTTATCATATTTGCAGTTAAGATGGCGCCGGTGTGCTTGACTCGCCATGTGTCTGTCTCGCCGCTTTTTACCCTCCCTTTACCTTCACTTATGGACCTCGGCACTGTGTTTTTTATTTTTATTTGTCTAGTCGTATGTTCACCTAGTGGTTGTGCACTGATTACATATGACAGGCAAACACTTTTAAATCTTCGTTCTTTCCATTCGTTTCGGGCCGACCCCTGCTGGAGTGTGGGCAGTGCTAGTCTACCACAACTGGATTCGTCCTTCGGCTTCTCGTACCTACCGCTCCCTAATCTCCACAAGAAGCGCTACAGGAAGCGGGGAAGAAGGAGTGGCCGTCGCGTCCGTCTCAGGGCCAGAATTACGGACCATGTACATGCTAACCTGGACATGCCATCATCTTCTCCCTGCACTGCTCTGACGCTAAGTTGCTTACTCATTGCTGGATTTACCCAGTTGATCATCAAGCCTCCTCTGCCCGTTCTGCAACACGCTTTCCTGCTCGGATTGGGATAACGTCGCGCCAACGGGGATTTGTTGAAGCAATCTAAGCACATCGTGCTTCTAGAGGTGACTTACTACCCTGGCCACGGATGGCACTGCTTAATGTCAGGTCGCTGGTAAAAGACCTTTGTTTTAAATGCCTTTTCTCTACGACCAGCCTTGATGTTTTATTCCTTATGGAAACCTGGATTCGCCCTGGTGAGCTCATCCCTTTCTCTGAACTTCTTCCTTTGGACTGTGCCTATTTTAGTTCACCGAGGCTTTCTGTAGGGGAGGTGGTTTAGCCTCGGTTTTTAACAACGTATATAATGTTCGGCAACTTTCCTCACCTAACTTTGCTAGCTTTGAAGCTCAGTTATTGGAGATGACTGCTTCCACGAGCACTCTGTGTGTGTTGGTCTACCAACCACCCAAATATGACAAGTGTTTCATCTCGGACTTCCTGGGTTTCGTTCTTTTTAAATATGACTCTGTGGATGGAGTTCCACAGGGTTCAGTGCTAGGACCAATTCTGTTTACATTATACATGCTTCCCCTAGGCAGCATCATTAGAAGACATAGCATACATTTTCACTGCTATGCAGATGACATCCAGCTCTATCTGTCCATGAAGCCAGATAACACACACCAATGAGTTAAACTGCAGGAATGTCTTAAAGACATAAAGTCTTGGATGGCCACTAACTTTTTGCTTCTTAACTTAGATAAAACTGAGGTCATTGTACTCGGCGCTGAAAAGCTTAGAAATATGGTATCTAACCAGATTCTTACTCTGGATGGCATTACCTTGGCCTCCAGTAACACTGTGAGGAACCTTGGAGTCATTTTTGACCAGGACATGTCCTTCAACGCACATATTAAACAAATATGTAAGACTGCTTTCTTCCATTTGCGCAACATCTCTAAAATTAGAAATATCCTGTCTCAGAGTGACGCTGAAAAACTAGTTCATGCATTTATTACTTCCAGGCTGGACTACTGCAATTCATTATTATCAGGAAGTCCTAAAAACTCCCTGAAAAGCCTTCAGCTAATCCAAAATGCTGCAGCAAGAGTCCTGACAGGGACTAGAAAGAGAGAGCAGATTTCTCCTGTTTTGGCTTCCTGTTAAATCCAGAATTCAAAATCCTGCTCCTCACATACAAGGTCTTAAATAATCAGGCCCCATCTTATCTTAATGACCTTGTAGTACCATATCACCCTATTAGAGCACTTCGCTCTCGCTCTGCAGGCCTACTTGTTGTTCCTAGAGTATTTAAAAGTAGAATGGGAGGGAGAGCCTTCAGTTTTCAGGCCCCTCTTCTGTGGAACCAGCTTCCAGTTTGGATTCAGGAGACAGACACTATCTCTACTTTTAAGATTAGGCTTCAAACTTTCCTTTTTGCTAAAGCATATAGTTAGGGCTGGACCAGGTGACCCTGAATCCTCCCTTAGTTATGCTGCAATAGATGTAGGCTGCCGGGGGATTCCCATGATGCATTGAGTTTTTCCTTTCCAGTCACCTTTCTTGCTCTCTATGTATTAACAGACCTCTCTGTGTTGAATCATATCTGTTATTAACCTCTGTCTCTCTTCCACAGCATGTCTTTTATCCTGTCTTCCTTCTCTCACCGGCAGATGGCCGCCCCTCCCTGAGCCTGGTTCTGCCGGAGGTTTCTTCCTGTTAAAAGGGAGTTTTTCCTTCCCACTGTCGCCAAAGTGCTTGCTCATAGGGGGTCATATGATTGTTGGGTTTTTCTCTGTATCTATGAAGCGCCTTGAGGCGACTTTTGTTGTGATTTGGCGCTATATAAATAAAATTGAATTGAATTGAATTGTTCTTATTCTTGGTGAACATACACATCTCCTGTAAGGACAAAAATTGCTCTTGGAGCAATTTTTGAGAAGTATAATATTGCCTTTCATTGCTATGCTGATGATATACAGATTTCTTTTGAGATTACAACGATCTTGCTATGTCTTTTCACTATTTTCGTGAATGCATGCGTGAGGTTAAAGATTGGTTCAAGAGTAATTCTCTTGTCCTGAACGAAAAGAAAACGGAGATCGTGGTGTTCGATAGTAAAATCCCCCGCGACCAATCGTGTGTTGCTCTGATGCCCTTTGCTTGCTCCCCTTCTGATTATGCCAGTAATTTGGGCATATTACTGGTTAGCTCATTTAAATTTGACAAGCAAGTGTCTGCTGTAGTGAGGTCTAGTTTTAATCAGCTGTGCCTCATTTCTAAGGCTAAGCGCTATATTCCGCACAATGACCTGGGAAAACGTATTCACGCATTCGTGACTTCCAGGTTGGACTACTGCAACTCTCTTTACATTGGCCTTTCCTCCTTCCTTCTCCTTAGATTGCAGACTGTCCAGAATGTGGCGGCACGCCTTTTGACGGGTAGCAGGAAATTTTCCTTCATCACTCCTGTTCTTGCTGGCTTGCACTGGCTGCCAGTTAAGTACCATATTCAATTTAAAATACCACTCTTCACGTACAAAATTATCAACAATTTAGCACCAAGCTACCTCAATGAGCTTCTTAGGTTACACACCTGTCAGAGCACTTAGATCTGCTACCCAACTTCTTCTGGAGCAACCTCGTTCTCGGCTGAAGTCTCGGGGCGACCGTGCGTTTGCTGTAGCTGCCCCAGTCTATGGAACAATCTTCCTGTTGATATCCGGGCGTCTGACTCTATGCCATTGTTTAAATCACGGTTAAAGACTTGTTTATTTAATCTTGCTTTTCCATCTAGCTAATATTTGGTGTGTGCGTTGATACATTTTTTATCTGTTATGCTTTGTTAACTACTTTTATGTATTATGATTGTCATGGTTTTATGTTTAAGACGTGCCGGGTCCTTTCTCTTTTCCCTCCCATCTCCTTTTCCTATCTTATTTTGTCAAGCACCTTGGTATACCCTTGGTTTTTTTAGTGTGCTTTAGAAATAAATATTATTATTTGATTATTATTATCAGTTGATGCGACATCTGCTGATTTATGAAAAGACTGAAGAAAAATATCACAATGATTCATTGTTCTGGCTCTTTAGTCAAATTCAGAATAACCTGCAGAAGCACAAGCTTTAGATTGAAGTTATAACATGTGCTGACGTCATGAATCAAAGAGAACAAACACTCACATTTCTTCAAACCAGGTTTCAGCCTCTGCTCTCCACCATGCTCCAGCCTGGATGACAAACAAAGTCTGAATGACACTTCAGAAAGATTTTTTAATGAATCATGACCTTCAGTCATATCCACCACTGAGATGAGCTGTAATCTGTGCTGCACACACAGACAGTCATAACTCTGAAGTGTGTTTCTGTTTGTGGTGCATTCTAGTGTTGCATTGAAGATTTTGTGTAGTCCAAAAAAGTTGACGTCTACACTCAGCCTCACATTCATTGTCTCATGACGACATTCACTCCGAGTCAGGCGGGCCCTTGTATAAGATGCTTTTTAGACTTAACAAAGACACACTCGCCCAGATGTTACATTAAATGTTCACAAACAATGAAGAAAGTCTCAGATCGTCTGATAACCAGACTGATTGAACATGGATTTGTCTTTAATCCAAGACTTCCCAAAGACTAAACCTTCAGTAGCTATTAGCAGCTGTGAACCGGCCAACCCCACCAGTGTGACACAAAAACACTGAGTGAGTCTCATTTTAATCTCTTGCCTGAGAATGTTAAGCTTCCAGTGTTGATGCTCCACTCCAGCAGAAAGCAGCTTGGTGGCGGTGTCTCCTGGATGGTTGTAGCTTAGGTCCAGCTTACTCAGATGGTAGGGGTTGGCTCTCAAAGCTGTGGCTAGAGAAGTACAGCCCTTCCCTGAGATCATACAGCCTGACAGGCTGAGTATGCACAGAGAGAGAGATATACAATAGGATTCCAGTGGTGAGACTGAGGTGTTTTTCAGAAATACCTCAAAAGACAAGGACTATACTGAAACTTTAATGTGTTATGAGGTTTTGTTTTTATCCATGCCCTCCAGATGATATATTACTCTATACGTTTTTTTTTCAATGTCAACTTTGACCTTGGGCGCTAACAATAAAAGTCAAGGTCAGATGCTTAGCCAACCTGGGTCCTCCAAGGCCCAGCTGTAAAGTTTAAAGACCATAAAAGATCCATAAAAATTGTCAGTAAAATAAAGTTTCTACTGATTTTCACACTTGATGTCACCTTGACCTTAACCTGATTTTCAGCAAAATAAAATCAGCTCGAGATGTTATTGGTATCTACTACCATACGAAATTTAAACATGATAACTTGAAAACTGTGGATGCTAGACTGTTAACAAGCAGACAAACTGAACTGATTATATGTGCCTTATCTTTGAGGGGAGAATGAACAAAGCCATGATGCTCTAACTGTCTGCATAATGTCGTCACTGGAATTTATATAGATTCATTTGCTGACACAGAAAAATAAGACAAAAAATGTAATGCTTTACGTTTAATTGAAATATACAGGCAATGTTCTTTCAGTCCTTACACGTGTGATTGTGGGGGGTTGAATGATCTGGACTTACTTGAGTTTCTCCAGTCTACAGCTCGGACTCCCCAGCCCAATAGACAACAGCTTCACTCCTGAATCCTGCAGGTCGTTGTTACTCAGGTCCAGTTCTCGCATGCTGGATGGCTGAGAGTTAAGAGCTGAGGATAGAGCTGAACAGCTTCTCTTTGACAGATTGCATGCACTCAGCCTGGAGGAGAGTTAGTGCAACATAGTGATACTCTTTCACATGGAGCAAGAATAGCAACAACAACAACTATACAATTTTTTGTTTAATCCACTAAAATGATTCAGTAAGACAAAATCAGTATGACACAGACTGAAAATGTTATTGGTTGACAAAACCCCTACATATGTATTACGTATTATCTGTGCACCTACAGAACTTTGCTGGCTTCTTTCGTTATTGGTAGCAGTCTCAGAAAAGCATCCTCTGAAGCAAAAACTGAGTATTTCTTCAGATCAAACACGTCCAAATCGTCTTCCGATGACAGTAAGATGAAGACCAGAGCTGACCACTGAGCAAGAGAGAGTTTTTCTGTGGAGAGGCTTCCTGATCTCAGGGACTGTTGGATCTCCTCCACTAGAGAAGAATCATTTAGCTCATTCAGACAGTGGAACAGATTGATGCTTCTCTCTGGAGACAGATTCTCACTGAGCTTCTTCTTGATGTACTGGGCTGTTTTCTGATTGGCCAGTGGGTTACTGTCCGTCTTGATCAACAAGTTCTGTAGTTTCTCCTGATTGGTCTGCAGTGAAAGACCCAGAAGGAAGCGAAGGAACAAATCCAGGCTTCCATTTGGACACTTTAAGGTCCTGTCAATGGAAATCCTGTGGATCTTCTTCGAAGATGTTTTGCTAAAAAGGAGTTGAAGGTTTTTCAGAGACATTGGTGGTAAAGGCATCACATTTTTGTTGCTGTTTATTAGAGACATCTTCACATAAAAAGCAGCCAGAAAATCCTGAACACTCAGATGGATGAAGCTGAACATCTTGTCTTTCCCTTTCCTCCCTCGCTCCTCTTTAAAGATCTCTGTGGAAACTCCTCCACATGCTGAGACAAAGTCAATGCCGCTCTGTCTCAGATCCTTCTCATAGAAGATCAGGTTGCCCTTTTCCAGCTGCTCAAAGGCCAGTTTTGCTAATGACTTAATGTATTGAATGCTCTTCTCTGGGCCATACTTTTCTTTTGTCCGATCAATCTGAAACACCAGAAACTCTGCGTACATCTCAGTCAGAGTCTTGGGCAGCTCTCCTCCCTCTCTGGTTTTCAACACATCTTCCAGAACTGTTGCAGTGATCCAGCAGAAGACTGGGATGTTACACATGATTAGGAGACTTCGTGATGTTTTAATGTGGGAGACAATCCTGTTGGCCTGTTCCTCATCTTTGAATCTCTTCCTGAAATACTCCTCCTTCCGGGGCTCAGTGAACCCTCTGACCTCTGTGATGCTGTTTATAAACTCTTGGGGGATCTGATTGGCCGCTGCAGGCCGTGTGGTTATCCAGATGCGAGCAGAGCATAACTGTTTTCCATTAATGAGTTTTCTTAGCAGGACATCTGTTTCTGTTGCCTTGGTTACATCGACAGAGTGAATGTCTTCAGAATGAAGGTCGAGATGAAGGCGGCTCTCATCCAGCCCATCAAACACAAACAGAAGTTTGAATTTACTCTTGTCATAGTTGGTGATTCCTGATGACTGAACATCTGTAAAGATGTAATTAAGAGCCTCCTGTGGGATGCCTACAGTTTCTGGGATGCATTCATGAATGAGCTCTGCCAAACTGAACTTTTCTCCCTTCAGAGGATTCAGCTGACGGAAGGTGAAGGGGAAAATCAGATGCACATCTTGATTGGATCTTTTTTCAGCCCAGTCCAAAACAAACTTCTGGACAAGGAAAGTTTTTCCAATTCCTGCGATTCCATTGGTCATCACTGTTTTGATGGGTTTGGATTCTCCAGAAGGATGCTCAAACATGTCTGTGGGTTGAATTGATTTCTCTGCTTCTGCTGGCTTCCATGCCTTTTCTAACATTCGGACCTCATGCTGTGTGCGGAAATGTGCGCCACACCTGGCTGTGATGTACAGCTCTGTGTAGATATCAGCCAGATGCTGTGTGTCTTTTGCCCACTCTTCTTCTGCACCCAAAAATTTATCCTGGAAATTTGACTGAAGCATTTGCTGGTAAAATGTGATGGGATGTGGCTCTGGTACTGGAACCATCATATCTATGTCAAAAATGAAGGATAAAAAAACAAAAGTGTAAAGTGTATAATTAAGATATCGAGCATTATTCAGCCCCGAGTCCATATCAGGTTTACTGGCATAAATTACGATGTTTCAGCTGTTTGTAGTTATTATAATTTTATACATTTTAAAATATTCCTTAAACCAGTGATATAAAGACTAGTGCTAATGAAAGTATACAATGGTCTACTCTTTTGGTTTCAGATGGTAGTAGTTGTTACCAATATGGAGAAAAAAAAATTATATAACATTTTGAAAAAACTCTTATAACGTCATTTAAATGATTTGGTTATGGCAAACAACAGAAAATGTGTTCATACACTTAGGTTGATATGGGAGGTGAATAACTACAAATCATGTTTTCTTTGCTCAGTTTCCCATGTTGTTATCCTCCCATAAACAGCAGAAAAGAGTGAATAACTTCATTGTTTTAGCTAACTACAGAGACACTACTGCTATGTTTACCAAGCTTTGAAGTGAAAGTTTCAGTTTAGAACTTTGACCTTTAGTTTAAATCTTCTCTAGTAAGCTATGACCAAGGTAAACTGCAAGTATGCTAGATAGTATATAGAATGATTAAAACACAATAGTCTAGTGAAATCTCCAACTAGGGCTGAGCAATATGGCCTAAAATCCACATCATGGTATAATTTGAAGCATGTGCGGTAACGATATATATCGTGATATATTTTTTTCTTCTATATAATGTATTTTACACACTATAAGGCGGACTTAAAATCCTTTAATTCGACAGAGCGCCTTATGTATGAATTCTGGTTGTGCTTACTGATCTCGAACCGATTTTATGTGGTACACAGCGCTCAGAAATCTGTCAAAAAATGTTTTAGTACAACTTTGCTAAGCTATGAAGCCGCACCACTCGATGGATTGTTGGAGCATTATGGCTGCCGTAGTCAGGAGCGTCACGGAGTAATCTGGGTCCTAAACTCTGTCAGCTTCAGGTCCCAAAGTCAAACGAACACTGCAGCATCACTGAGAGTTACAAACTGTCTAAATTATTTCATCTTTAATAAAATGATCAGCGTTGCTGCTTTACCAGGTGTAACGATTAAGTTTAACATCCAGGCATCCATGAAAACAGGATTTATTACATTTAACAGAGTTAGAAGTTAGCAGGAAGTTAGCTCGCTAGCTTCCACCTAAACATGATATAGCATGTTCTGACTGAGAGATTTCTGAAACAATTCAAACGTACAGCTATGCTATCATTTCCAACATAAATGAAGACAGAAAACTAAACTGCAATGATGTTTATAGGGTTACCGAAGTTGGGCTAGTTGGTATATAATGTTGTGCTACGTGATCGCTAGCAAAACAGCTACATTAGCATAGCATTAGCACAGTGAAGCTGGAGGATGAGCGCTAACTTCTTTCCACTCAATAAAAGTTAATGTGAGGGTTTCTGGTGGTCAGGGACAAATGCAATCGCATGGCAGGATGTAAACGGACCAAACTTCAGTCAGGAGAACAACTGAGATCATTCATCCACAATACGAGGTTAGTCATTAATATACTGCAACAACATGGGAATAGAGCAGCTGCCAGAGAATTCAGCATTAATGAATCAATGGTACGGAAGTGGAGGAAGCGCAGTTTTTGGCTTTCCCCATATTCCAAAAGTGCTCCGTCTCTTTGCTATTACTGTCGCCCGCCATAATTTCCAGATTATGCTGTTTGCAGCCGCTGCAATGCTTTCGACCAAAGCAGGCAGCTTGATAGTCAAAATCTCTACTGTTGGCCAAATTTATATCGTTTCTACCGCCCACCCCTATCTCCAACCTTTGTAAAGTTAAAATTCAGTAAAAGATTTGGATTAGAAATGCAATAACATCACAAATATTGAGTATTTGTTAATTAGCCAATCATCACGTTATCAAACCTGACAGTAGTTTTACCATCAGTCTCAGAAGTAGGAGCCTGAGTCTTAGAGGAGAAAAGTCCTTTCTTCTTTTTAGCCTTCCCAGCACTGCTGTCATCTCCTTTCTTCTTCGTAGTCTTCCCGCCATCTTCATTATCCGCTTTTTCCTTTGAAGTCTTCCCATCACTGTCATTGTCCCCGTTCATCTTTGGGCTCTTCCCACCATCTTCATCATTTACTTTTTCCTTTGAAGTTTTCCCATCACTCTCATTTACTCCTTTCTTCTTTGGGCTCTTCCCACCATCTTCATCATCTGCTTTTTTCTTCGAAGTCTTCCCATCATTGTTATCGTCATCTTTCTTCTTTGTGGTTTTCCCACCATCATTGTCATCCCCTTTCTTCTTTGGAGTCTTCCCACCATTGATGTGCACTGATAGACAAACAGACACTATGAGCATTAAAAGAATATAACCTGCACTTTGTTGAACCTTTTCAGACAGCAGTGTTTGTCTCTTCCTGTGACTGACCTTCGGTTGTTGGGCTGCTGACAGAAAAACTCTGCAGCAGGTCATTTCTGTTAATTCTCTCTAAAACCACCTTGGTCACCTCCAAAGCTTCTTGGAGTTCATAGGTTTGTATCATCAGGTCCACAGTTTCCAGTCGCTTTGACGTCTCCAGACGGCTCTTTCTGATGGCAGGGCGCCCCAGAAGGCCATCACCATGCTGCAGGAACCACTTGAATTTATCAAACTCTTCATCTCCCAAATCTTCCAGAGTGTTTAAGAGGTCCTCTGATGTCATCACGTCAGATAGTACTGCAGGCTCTTGTGGTACAACTGCTTTATTGGTCTCTGTTTACCTGTCAAACATGAAATCAGACATATCAGCTGTTCCCTTTTTACAAATAAAGTTTATTAACAGGTTATTATGATTCTCTGTTTGTCTAAATTGAGATCAGTTCATGGAGCGCCTCGTTGGAAAATAATGCAAATACAGCATTAGAACTTTGTGGCTGGAAACATGGAATGAGATCTCTGATTGTCAGTGACTGTAATTGTCAGTGATTATCTGTAGTTGTCAGTGACTGAGTGTTAGTGATTGTGTGTAATTGTCAGTGAGTGTCTGTAGTTGTCAGTGATTGTCTGTAATTGTCTGAGTGTCAGTGTCAGTGAGTGCCACTGACTGTCAGTGATTGTCTGTATTTGTCAGTAATTGTCTGTCCATCAAAAGATGGCGCCAGTGTGTTCGGCAGGCCGTCTCCACTGCTCTCTGCTGCTTCTTACCTTTCTGCTAATATGCTATTCAGGTGGCTCTGCATTGCTAACTTTTGACCGGCTTACTCTTCTAAGTCTCCGGCCACCCTATACTTACGGGTCATACTTCCATGGATCGGACCCGTGGTGGAATTTAGGAGATACCACTCTGCCGCGGACGGATCACCTCTCAGGAACGTACCGCCGATCTCCGCTTCCTCCGCTTCCTCCTCACAGGAGGCGCTACAGGAAAAGGGGTAAACGGAGTGGTGTCCGTGTCCGCATTAAGGCTAATCTAAAGCTAAAGCTAAATCTAAAGGCACGGTATGTGGCTGGCTTTGACGTCGATGTGGATGCTCTCCGCCTTCCCCCGACTTTCTGGGAGCACTTTACCTTTAGATTGTTTACGCATCAATGGATTCGCCATGCTGAGTTGCAGGCCCGCCCTGTCGCCCCAGTGGTTTACTTGCCGGCTCGATGTTGGATTAAGCCTCCTAAAGGCGGCGTGTGTTATGGCAACCTATGCCACCCGAGACGTGCTTCCAACTGCGACTCAGCGTCTTTGACTCGGATGGCGCTATTAAATGTTAGGTCGCTGACTAATAAGACTTTTATTGTGAGCGATTTTTTTACTGCTACAGGACTGGATTTACTATTCATGACGGAAACTTGGATTCGTCCCGATAAGTCTTTCCCTTTCTCAGAGCTCCTTCCTCCGAATTGTGCCTTTTTTAGCTCACCGAGACCTTCGGGCAGGGGTGGAGGACTGGCAGTGGTCTGAGTATGGCACCTGCCTTCCCCTATGTTCTCTAGCTTTGAAGCCCAGCTGCTGGAACTTGCTGGTCCCCCCTTGACTCTCTGTGTTGTGATTTACCGTCCCCCAAAATATAAGACTTTTATTAACGACTTTGGTGACTTTTTAGCATCTCTTTACCTAAATTATGATCGTGTTCTTATCACTGGTGATTTTAACATTCACATTTGTTGTAAAGATGATGTGTTTGCCAAGGATTTTCTAGCCTTAGTTGACTCTTTTAATCTTATCCAGTGGGTTAATGCACCTACCTTAAAGGACATACCCTTGATTTGATTTTTTCTTATGGACTGGACATTTGTATCAGGGACATCAGCAACATTGGAATCTCCGACCATTTCCCAGTCATCTTTGATGCTGAGTTATGCAAATTGGACCAGAACTTTGAGGGTCCTCTACGTCTTGTGCGCATTATCAATCTTGGGACTGTGGCTGAATTTTCAGCTGCTTTCTCTAAATATGTTCTCCCTGACTTTGATCGTTCTACACCCTCTTCAGTTGATAATTTTGCTAACTCCTTTCTCTCTACCTGCTCCTCTTTACTGGACGTTGTGGCCTCTATGAAAGTAAAACGGCCTAGAAGCTGCTCTCAGCCGTGGCTAAATGACTCTTTACGCGCTTTATGACACGTTTGCCGCCAAGCTGAGAGGCGGTGGAAAAAAGATAGGCTCCAGGTGTTTTTTGATATCCTTCGCAGGACCCGCCTGGAATTTCAGAAATCTGCTAAGTTGGCTAAAGCGGCTTTTCTTTCCGGTGTCATTGCGGACAACAGTCACAACCCACGTATTTTATTTAAGACTTTTAACTCATTGTCCAATCCTTGTCCTGTCTTTAATGATCTTCTCTCAATTGCTGACTCAGGGCACCCTGTGGTGTTAATTTTGCTTGATTTGTCCTCTGCTTTTGGTTTGGTGGACCATAATGTCCTTTTAATGAGGCTTGAGCATCTGGTGGGCATCACGGGCAGTGCCCTTAGCTGGTTTAAATCTCTCAGAAAGGTCCTTTTCTGTCACCATGGGTACCTATGCTTCCTCCATTGCCCCTGTTACCTCTGGTGTCCCCCAGGGGTCTGTGCTGGGTCCCATGCGGTTCTCTTTATACTTGTTACCCTTGGGCCGAATCTTTGATAAATATAATATTTCTTTTCACTTCTATGCGGATGACATTCAAATCTATTTTTAACTAGCTGAGGATGTCACGTCGTCGTTGCAACACTTCTCCGATTGTATGAATGAAGTTAAAATCTGGCTACTGAGCAATTCCCTCATTCTCAATGATAAGAAGACTGAAATCATAATCTTTGATACTCCCTCCTCTCGGGCTGAACTAACTGGAATTTTTGGGCCCTTTGCTGACTCCCTTTCTGACACTGTGAGGATCCTGGGTGTTGTCAGTTCCTTCAAGTTGGACAAACATGTGTCCTCCGTAGTTAAATCAAGTTTCAATCAACTACGTCTCATCTCTAAGGCCAAGCCCTACTTACCACGTAAGGACCTGGAGAAACGTATCCATGCCTTTGTTACATCAAGGTTAGATTACTGTAATTCCCTTTACACTGGTCTCCATTCTGCCCTTGTTCACAAACTGCAGCTCGTTCAAAATGCGGCTGCGCGTCTCTTAACTGGAACTGGCAGGTTTGAGTCTATTACTCCAGTTCTTTCCGACCTGCACTGGCTCCCTATTAAATTTCGTATTGATTTCAAAATCTTATTGCTCACTTTTAAAATCATAAATAACACCGCGCCCAGCTATCTTACAGATCTCCTCAGCTTTCATACCCCCAGGAGAGCGCTTAGATCAGCAGGCCGAATGCTCCTGGTGCGACCAAGATCTCGGCTCAAGACCAGAGGTGACCGTGCATTCGCCGCTTTCGCACCTTTCGCACCTTTCGCACCTTTCGCACCTTACCTCTGGAATAACCTCCCTCAAGGCGTCTGATTCAATTCAGTCTTTTAAATCTCAATTAAAAACTTTTTTAGCCTTGCTTTCCCGCCTCCTAGAGCCCGCGTTTTTAGTGTACTGTAAGTTATCTTTAGTTAGCTTTATTAATGTTTATAATGTTTTAACCTTCAGCCTTTCGGGTGGTGCCTACTACGCCTGGTGTATTATTGGTTAGTTATGTCACCCGCCTGTTAGTATATTTTATTTGTGTTTGTATTTATTATTGCTCTAACTCATTCTGTGAAGCACTTTGGCATATCTGTGGTTTTTGAAATGTGCTATATAAATAGAATTGTATTGTCTGTGTAATTGTCAGTGAGTGTCTGTAATTGTCAGTGAGTGTCTGTGTCAGTGTCAGTGAGTGTCTGTAATTGTCAGTGAGTGTCTTTAATTGTCAGAGTGTCTGTAATTGTCAGTGAGTGTCTTTAATTGTCAGTGAGTGTCTGTAATTGTCAGTGAGTGTCTTTAATTGTCAGTGAGTGTCTGTAATTGTCAGTGAGTGTCTTTAATTGTCAGTGAGTGTCTGTGATTGTCTGAGTGTCTGTAATTGTCAGTGAGTGTCTGTAATTGTCAGTGAGTGTCTTTAATTGTCAGTGAGTGTCTGTAATTGTCTGAGTGTCTGTAATTGTCTGAGTGTCTGTAATTGTCAGTGAGTGTCTTTAATTGTCTGAGTGTCTGTAATTGTCAGTGAGTGTCTGTAATTGTCAGTGAGTGTCTTTAATTGTCAGTGAGTGTCTGTAATTGTCTGAGTGTCTGTAATTGTCTGAGTGTCTGTAATTGTCAGTGAGTGTCTTTAATTGTCTGAGTGTCTGTAATTGTCAGTGAGTGTCTTTAATTGTCAGTGAGTGTCTGTAATTGTCTGAGTGTCTGTAATTGTCTGAGTGTCTGTAATTGTCAGTGAGTGTCTTTAATTGTCTGAGTGTCTGTAATTGTCAGTGAGTGTCTGTAATTGTCTGAGTGTCTGTAATTGTCTGAGTGTCTGTAATTGTCAGTGAGTGTCTTTAATTGTCAGTGAGTGTCTGTAATTGTCTGAGTGTCTGTAATTGTCTGAGTGTCTGTAATTGTCAGTGAGTGTCTGTAATTGTCAGTGAGTGTCTTTAATTGTCAGTGAGTGTCTTTAATTGTCTGAGTGTCTGTAATTGTCAGTGAGTGTCTGTAATTGTCAGTGAGTGTCTTTAATTGTCAGTGAGTGTCTGTAATTGTCTGAGTGTCTGTAATTGTCTGAGTGTCTGTAATTGTCAGTGAGTGTCTTTAATTGTCTGAGTGTCTGTAATTGTCAGTGAGTGTCTTTAATTGTCAGTGAGTGTCTGTAATTGTCTGAGTGTCTGTAATTGTCTGAGTGTCTGTAATTGTCAGTGAGTGTCTTTAATTGTCTGAGTGTCTGTAATTGTCAGTGAGTGTCTTTAATTGTCAGTGAGTGTCTGTAATTGTCAGTGAGTGTCTGTAATTGTCTGAGTGTCTGTAATTGTCTGAGTGTCTGTAATTGTCAGTGAGTGTCTTTAATTGTCAGTGAGTGTCTGTAATTGTCTGAGTGTCTGTAATTGTCTGAGTGTCTGTAATTGTCAGTGAGTGTCTGTAATTGTCAGTGAGTGTCTGTAATTGTCTGAGTGTCTGTAATTGTCTGAGTGTCTGTAATTGTCAGTGAGTGTCTTTAATTGTCAGTGAGTGTCTGTAATTGTCAGTGAGTGTCTGTAATTGTCTGAGTGTCTGTAATTGTCTGAGTGTCTGTAATTGTCAGTGAGTGTCTGTAATTGTCAGTGAGTGTCTGTAATTGTCTGAGTGTCTGTAATTGTCTGAGTGTCTGTAATTGTCAGTGAGTGTCTTTAATTGTCAGTGAGTGTCTGTAATTGTCAGTGAGTGTCTGTAATTGTCTGAGTGTCTGTAATTGTCAGTGAGTGTCTGTAATTGTCAGTGAGTGTCTGTAATTGTCAGTGAGTGTCTTTAATTGTCAGTGAGTGTCTGTAATTGTCAGTGAGTGTCTGTAATTGTCTGAGTGTCTGTAATTGTCAGTGAGTGTCTGTAATTGTCAGTGAGTGTCTGTAATTGTCAGTGAGTGTCAGTGCTAAAACGGAGCAGCTCTGGTGTCACTCACTGACACAGTGCTAGCTCTATCCTCTGCCTCTCACTGATTGGTGCAGCTTTGTAAACTGCTTTCTTTCGTGCACTTCACAAGAATAAAATTATCGTGAATTTCTTGCTTGGTAACTCATGTGTGCTGACAGGCTGATATCACACAGCACCACCCAGCAGCAGCGGCTCACCTGCAGAGCCCCGCCCTGCCTGACCGTCGGAGCTGGATTTGTGCTCAGTGAGCAGGTTTATGTTGAACTTGTGTGGCAGAAGTTAGAGCTGCTGTTATCCCCGGCAGCTTTATAAGGTATACAGAGACATGAAATAAAACCACAAGAAATTCACAGTGAAACACAAAACTATGAGAAGGTAATAAAACTGTAAACCTTAACTGCAACCCTGATTCACTGTCTCTAATCTTTACCTTGAAATATCTCATGTCTGTGTTTACTTGGTCTGGCCCGTATATGATAAACCCTATATGAGAATGCTTTAATCTATACAGATTCCAGGGAGATTATAGATTACACAGAATGAGATTAAATTCTTGGTTGTGGCAGTCTTTCACATGAATCATATACAAACTGTATATTGCTTTCACGTTTGCTTTCACATTTTTTTTCCAAAGGGAAGCAGATGATCAAACATGCATTCTTCTAGTTTGGTGCTACAAAAGTTCATTACAACAACTGAATTATTCAGTCGAGAACTTCTTCTTGTGGAACAGCACCAGTAATAGATGCAAGGTTTCACTGATGGTTACATTAAATCTAAAGATGCAGCAAACGAGCAGAAAAAGGTTTCCTGTAACCGTACGTGCTGTAAAATAATGTCCAAGCATGACTCGATTTAACCTCTAATACAAGAAGATGTCACAGGTACAGAGAGGAGCGTTCATCATGTCAAAGATGCCGTTTTTTACTTGGTTGGTGCAGCTTACATTGTTTTATGTGTGTAGACTTGTATATGCCTGATTATGTTATACTGAGCAATGTTGATTCATAAATGATTAAATAGCATTAATGAGGGTGGATTGAAAAAGTGTGGCCTCCATCCTACTGTTTGATATAGAAACTTTTTCATGTAGATGTTATTCATCGATCTGGCTGTAAAATCTAGATTTATTTTAACTCGTGTGTAGAAAGCAGCTCTGTTATTGTCACTGTTAACACTGTTAATGCATCTGAAGTCTCTTCAGTAAAAGTGGAAACGAATGAAAGTGATGGTTACGCTCAGAGCCCGCTGCATGCAGACGAGAGCATACAGCGAGCGTCAGCAGCACTCGTGAACGCAGCCGTCTGCACTCACCTGTGTTTGCAGAAACACCTGACGGACGCGTGCAGCTCGTCCTCTGCCTCCAGGTGCGCTCGGTGGCGGGTGAGGTGTGGGCTGTTCTGAGGTCAGGGACTGCGATCTGTAAACGTCTTTCTCTGTGCGGCGCAGCGCGTCAAGTCAGCGGCGACGAGGGCTTCTGGTCATTCTGCGTTCCTGAGAGAGGTGCGCTCAGGTAAACATCCCTCTGAAGGCTGAGAGGTTGTTATGAGCTGAAAGTCTGCTGACACGCTTCATGTGAAAAACGTTGGAAGGATTTGGATCTGGGCTCCGCCTCTCTCTGCACTGTCCTTAGACACACTCAGGCAGGTGTAGATAAGGTTACCATCAGCCGCACTTCCACAGAACTGCATCACCCCACAGCCGCTGGCATTCTTTTAATATATCACATATCTGGCTGCAGCTACTGGTGAGCATACAGGGGCCTGAAATGTTTCCACAGCCAAAGAGCCAATCAAAGCTCAGGACTGAAAGAAAGCAACAGAAGTTGGTTTCCTGTCAAATTCTCCACACAGGTCATTTTATTCCAGAGTGGCTGATGGGAGCAGATCCTTCGCCTCCATCAGGTGCCAAATATTTCACCATCGCCTTTTATTAAAAATAATCCCTCTGATCGGTTCTCATCAGAACGACAGCACACGGGACTCAAACACTCTGACTATGAGTCAGTGCAGCATCACCAACTGTGATCATTTGATCTGTCGATCCATTTCTGCGTCACCCCCTCTGATGCATGTTGATCTGATTAGTTTCATCCCGCGCTCCAACACAACAGGAAAAAGCTCATTTATGCATTTACCCTGGAAGCCTGTCCACTCAAACCCAAAGGAGACGCATTTGTGTCACATAATGAGCAACTGCAACCACTAAAGGAGCGAGATAAGTGACGCCCGCAGTGAAAGCTGCCAACAGCCTGGAGCAAAGTTTCAGGAGAAGGTGCCAAACCTGCAACGACTGTGATAAACTCAAACATTTCCCGGGAATCAGCCGGGCAAGACTGGACTCGTCTGTCTACATCCTGGGGTGGCAGCGGGACAGGAGACGTTTGTCCTTGGGCTCAAACCTGCCGATCGGGTGGTTACACAGAAGATTTGTAGGCTCTTGTATTTCTATAGGTAATACAGGAACAACAGGACTGCTGTCAGTGTTTGAACTGTGGCACACAGAGGGCAGCATCGCCTCAGTTCATTAGATTAGAAAACAAACTTCCAGTTTAGGTGAAAGTTTCACTTCCTCCTGGGAATTATTACTCAGCTGTCATTCACTGACAATTCCCAGAAATTATAACAAACACGTCCCAGAATAAACACGTCCCAGAATGAACGTCGGGATGGTTTCCAATGTTGTTCCTGTTTCGAAGACAAACTTTTAAACTCCATCACGTTTAAAGCTGGTGGAGTTTCGTGCTCTAGGTGTTTGAGATGAATACCATCCACAAGCTCCAACGCGTCCAGAACTCTGCTGCCCGTATCATCACAGGACCCCTCCTGCCCACCACATCACTCCTGTCCTGCAGCAGCTTCATTGGCTCCCGGTCAAATATCGCATCAATTTCAAAATACTCTTGTTCACATTTAAGGCTGTTCATCTTCTCTCTCCTCCATATCTCTCTGACCTGGTTAAGATCACCGCCCCATCTCGTTGTCTCAGATCTTCTTCTTCCCTTTCTCTCTCCGTCCCTTCCTGGGCTTTCAGCGACTCTGGAATTCCCGACCTCCTGATATAAGAAACATCTCTTCCTTCTCTCTCTTTAAGTCCAAACTCAAAACCCACTTGTTCAAAATAGCTTATCCCACATAACCTCTCCACTCTCCTATTTTGTTTATGTCCTACGCTTTTATGATTCTGTAAACTTCTTGCTTTTATGTTGCTTTTAAGTGTACAGCGACCTTGAGTGTTTTGAAAGGCGCTTTCAAATAAAATGTATTATTATTATTATTATTATTATTATACCTGCAGCTATGGCTCTCAGGTGAGCTCAGACTGATGATGATGATGAAGGACCAGCGGTTGCTGTGTTTGTGCACAGTCGTGTGCACGTGTTCGCTCACTCAGATCTTCTGTGAAGGAGTGACAGCATCCTGCTGTGCCCCCGTCCTCATTGTTTATATTTGCCCCGTATTCAAAGAGCTGCCTCAGCTCAGAACCAGCAGAATAACCGTGGAGGAGGGCAAACCCGTCTGCAGCTGTGGCAGAGGGGCAACAATGCAGGAACACATAACCCAAATATGATTAAAGGGCTAATGTAATTGAATTTGGTCATTCCTTATAATTATTGTACACTTGTAGAAAAATAACCTGACAAGCAAAAAGTCTTGGAGCAAATGAACATCTGTTAAAAGGTCAAAGCAAAAATGAATCCTCCAATCACAACATAGGAAGGTGAATATGAAGTATACAGTAAATTCAGCTTGATCTCCAAATGACCACAAACCGTGTCTCATGTAAATCGTCTGGTTTTGCTTTCTTTGTCTCGTTAGGCCTCATGTGCCCCAGCTGTGTTTCCCTCCTGTTGCCCACTCTCTGATTGCTCCCTCTGTGTATTTAAGCCCTGTGTTTCAGTGTGTCGTGATCTACCCTCATCTTTCTGTGTGTTCTGTCTGCGTAAGGTTATTTTGTGTTCTCAGTTTTGTTGCCCTTTTGAGTTCACTTTCCGTCTCCGAGTGTCTGCACATTGGGTCCTACTGCTGCTCCTGCCTGCACACAGCCGGCACCTAACACTAGTGATGGGCAGATGAAGCTTTCTGAAGCTTGTATTAAAAAACGCTTCATTACCCGAAGCTTTTCAACACAGTCCTCTCTGGTGACATCTGGTGGCCAAAAATATGAAGAGCAGCTTGAATCCACAAAATAAAACCAACCGCTTCATGATTGCTCACTCTACAGAGTGGAGTTCTGTCTGATATCGGGCTGTTGTGTTGCTTTGAACGTGTATTTTTTGGAGGTTAAAAAAAATGTTGTTTATTTGTTTAATAAATAATTTTGACCAGTAAACTCTCCCTGTTTAAACATGCACCATGGTGTGGTCTTTCTTTGCTTGTGACGTCTTGATGTTGGTACATAAAATAATTGAAAAATACCACATTACATATAAAATATACATATAATAATGTACAACACATTATGGAGTATGCTCTGAGGTCTTGCCTCCATGCACTTATGCAATTAATCGCTAGACGGGTATATTTATAAATAATATATTAGGGAATTTTTCCTATATAAATTTTTGGACCTGGGGGTAGAATTGATTTTGAACTGGAAAATGCTTATGAACTTCGAAATTAAAAACCTGATGCATTTAAAGTAACCCTTTTTCATTTTTATTTAAGAAGAGAACCTGTTCCTTTTCGTGGAGATAATTTCTCCTGCATTAAGGAAAATCCCCTCACATGGCACAGAGACGATTACAATATTATTATTATTATTATTATTATTATTATTATTATAACCACATCATCACGTGTCTGTTTCTCACAGCAAGATCAACGTCAGACTTCGCCCTCTGCTGGTGAGCTGCAGGAACTACAATATTAACCCTTAAATAAATACGGTTAGACTTTTATCTGTTGGCCTCGGTCAGATTAAAATATAACAGCTGTGTACATGTATGTTATTACTGGATTGCCAACCTTCCAATCAGGATATGACCTGCTCCACCCCCGAGCTGTGCCGTGGAGGCCGGAGGACCAGACGTGGTTAATCTACATCAGTTCCTGCAGACAGGCAGATGAAATCATTGCTGGTGACAGCATGAAGCTGTCTCTGTTCCAGCACAAAGTCAGCTGGGTCCAAAAGCAGATGTTAAAAAGCAAATCACTGATGTTAACTTTTACAGTGCTCATGACGCTAGCTAGTCTGACAGGAAGCAGGTGGAGGGCTCACAGCAGCAGGACTGCAGACAAACCTCATCTGTCCGCACATTCGCAAACTTCCTCCTTCATAGCCGTGCATGTTTTTAAAGCTGACATTCGACTGTTTTGCAACATTAGCACAAAAGCTTTCCCTGCTTGTTGTTAGGAGCACAGTACCCTGGATTCATAAACTGTTCATGGTGAGTCTGCAGAGGGTACCAGTGCTGTGGAAGACATCATGCCTCGTCCCTGTACCAAAGACGCCACGTCCCAGTGGCCCCCAGGATTACAGGCCCGTGGCACTGACCTCCCACATCATGAAGACCCTGGAAAGGCTCATCCTGGACCAGCTGCGACCCAGAGTAAGACCACATCTGGATCCCCTTCAGTTCGCTTATCAGCCTCATCTCAGAACTGAGGATGCCATCATCTACCTGCTCAATCGTGTCCACACCCATCTGGACCAGTCGGCGAGCACTGTGAGGGTCATGTGTTTTGACTTTTCCAGTGCTGTCAACACCATCAGGCCGACCCTCCTGGGTGATAAGTTAGCAGCGATGCAGGTGGATGCTTCTCTGGTGTCCTGGATTGTTGATAACCTGACAGGAAGACCACAATATGTACGTCTCCCACAGTGTGTGTCTGACACTCAGCAACACAGGGGCAACACAGGGACCGTCCTCCCCCCTTCCTCTTCACCCTCTACACCACAGACTTCAGCCACTGCACAGAGACCTCCATCTTCAGAGGTTTCCTGATGACTCTGCGGTGGTTGGATGCATCAGCAGGGATGATGAGACAGAGCACCGGGCTGTGGTTGACTCCTTTGTCACGTGAGCAGAATCATCTGCAGCTCAACGTGGCAAAGACCAAGGAATTGGGAGGGATCAATAAAGTTTTCTGATTCTGAATAAAGCCTACCCCCACCACACAAACGAAGCTGCCAAGATAAATGATTTCAGAACCTTTCCCAGCTTTGACATGACCTTTGACCTCTACACACACTGACTCCTTTTATATATTAAAAATGTGGCTGCACAGGCGGAGAGCTGATGTCAGTACTCTGTACAGCGCTCCAGAGGACGCGGCGTCCATGCCCGGTCTGACCTCAAATCAGGGGAGGTCTGTTTACACCCGACCATGTGACCCACCTGCTGACAGCTCACCTGATAAATGTTCCTCCTGCTGTTTCTTTAAAGCTGCTGCCATCAAAATGAAATGAATGATTGATTTCAGTGTTCTGTGACTCCAACATCACATCATGAGATTTGTGAGTCTTTGCATTCTGCTTTATTTACACTGCGTCCTGACACCCTGACAGCAAACACAGAGAGTGGGCTTTTTGGAGTTTTCTCACATTATTTTCAGGTTTGCACAGGTGTGCAGAGACACGGTATCTCCCAGATACCTGTCAGCTGTCAGCTGTGGCTCTGCTGAGCAGGTTCAGTCCAAACATGAATCCTGAACGTCAGAGCTGGTCAGCAGACAGAACAGCCAGGGGCGCCTCCAGAATGTTTTCATAGGGGTGGCCACTAAAAGTATTGGGGTGGCCACCAAAAACAGAATTTATTTTTATCAAGCTGTTGTCAAATATAGGTTACCTGGAAAATATGGCAAAAGAGAGAGAGAGAGAAGACTGAGGTGCTTGTTACTAAAGTTATATCACTGAAAACAGAGAAGATTTGAAATCCAGACGAATCTGTTCTGTCTGAACCATCGCTGTTATGAGCAGAAGCAGGTTAAGAGCAGTGTGGGAGACACCAGTGTGGAGCTGGGGTGAGTATACGAACACTTCAGCCTCCTTTTATCCAAGTGTCGGGTTTATTTCATGCCAGACCCCGGGGCCCACACCGGCTCGAATAATTAGACACACGTGTGCTTTAAATCACTGAGGAGGGACTTTAGAAAGGTGCATTCACACAACATATTGTTGTTCTGCAGGTGCTTCCTGTGTGGGTTCTCGCCCACAGTCCAAACAGTCAGTGGGGTTCACAGGTGAACTGGCCGTCTGTCTGTCTGTCTCCGTCAGCTCTGACACAGAGGTGCACCTGTCCAGGTGTACCTCCTCTTGCTCTGAGGCAGCTTGGACTTGTGCCCAATCCGATTATTGTTCATGTTTAGGTCTGCTCAGCGGAGTTTGTAACAGCGGTTTCCACTTACAGAAATAAAGTTTTGATTTTAAAAAGTGCTGGGAGAGAGGCGTGGTTCAGGAATACTCGAGTACAAGCGGCCAACTGGTGTACATGAGTAGGAGTACTCAGTTACATCCATCCACCTGTTCCACCTGGAAGTTTGTGGAGCAGCAGACCGCAGCGGTGCATGCTGGGTGATCGTGAGGCAGGGCAGCAGCAGCAGCCGGCGGACTCCACCTTCAGCACGGGCTTCACAGTCAGCCGTCCCGCTCCGACGACAGCCCGTGTGGAACCGAACCATGGACGCCAGCGGGCGGCCTCTGACGGTGAGCCCGGCTCTTTCCTTCGGGATGAGACAGTTGTTGTCACACGAAACGCCGAGCTAAGCTAAGCTAATGCTAGCTCAGCTGCTTCTTGGCTTGTTGTCGTTGGTGAAGCTAGCTGCGCAGTTAGCAGGGGCAGCTAACGTCAAACCGACTCGTTCCTGAAGGGTCCCCGGCCTGTGTTTATCTGTGTACCGCCGCTGTGTGCCAGCAGAGCCGCTCGGTAAAGTACCAGCATAGTAATCGAGCTGGCTTCAGCTTTCCACACAGGCTGACCGGGCTAGTCCCGCCGAGCTCGGGCTGCTATTAGCCGCCGAGCTGTCCTGCTAGCTTCCCTGTCGGGCTCGGGCTGGGCTCAGACAAGTCGGTTCTGCTCGGGACAAACTCTCAGCCCTCCGTCGTTTAGCCTGCTAAGCTACCTGGGAGTTTGCTGAGCCTGCTACGTTAGCTTGTTAGCTGCAATTTAAGCACTGACGTCAGACAGGTGAGACTGCTGGGGGCGCTCACAGTGTCAGGTGGAGTTTGGGACTGGGACGACTGTCAGGAGGCTGAGCGCCTGTTGAAGGTGACCCGCTGAGTGCGCAGGTAAACCCATCTTAAACATGTTTACCTGCCCTGACGTTAACACGTCACCGTTTGCGGGGTCTGAGGGGTTAAACGGCTCGCGCTCGGCTGACTGGTCTATCAGGACTGCATACCTGAAGTCCAGCTCAGCTCTACCAAACACAGGTAGGCTCCGCCCACCGCCGGGCACAGCACAAACACAGGCCGGCCAGGCCAGCAGGTAACCCGAGAGGGACTTCCCCTGCAGAGCTGCAGGAAGGTACCTTCATCAGAAACTCAGGTGTTTCCTTACCTGGCTGGTTGTTTCAGTCCAAACTCAGTGAAATTTTAAAGAGCTGAGGTCTGTGCTCGCTTCAGATCAGCGTTTGGAAACGTGATTCAAGCACACAAATACAGTTAATGTATTACCTCTGACACCCCGCCAGGTGTCAGAGGTCACAGGGCGAGAGAGAGAGCGCACAGCTGAAATCAGAAGACAGGAGACGGGTTACTTTAAAAATGATATTTGTTTTTATTTAGTGACAAAAATGTTATTATCTTATTGTGAAAGCTGTGTGATCAGAACTGTGATGTCAGCAGAATAAAGTCATATAGTTCTGACATCATCATTTTTGTTACATAAATAAAAAAGATTATTAGTGATGAGTCAGAATCGTGTTCAGGCTGAACATCAGGTTGATGCTCAGGTGAGTTCCGTGTTACGAGAGGCGTTTGTGTCCACGCCTGTCACGCTCATTCAAACACGCTTTCATGTTCACGCTGCAGTGATGATGTGATCCCGCAGCAGTGACATCAGAGCAGGAGGGCGGGGTTTCATTTCCTCATTTCTGTCGACGATGTGTTTGTGACGCTGTGTTTGTCCTCGGGGCTCTTCGCGTTCCTCGCCGTCGCTTTGACGCCGTCTGCGCTCTCGGGGCTCGTATTACTCGATGAGCTGTGACTCGAGCCTCTCGTTGGAGATCATCGGCGTTGCTGAGAGGCGTGCTCGGCTCCTCGCCGCGTGGATGAAGCGCGCTCCTGTTCTTTACTTATTTTTGAATGTTTGTCCTGTGATTCGCTGCTCACGACGTTCTCTCGCTCTTTCAGGTATAGCCCGGAGGATTCTTCGATCACCGCAGAGTCATGGAGCCAGACGTGATCCGCATGTACTCCTCCTCTCCGCCACCCATGGAGGACGGCGCTGAGGAAGAGGACGATGAGTTCGGAGATTTTGGCACCTTCTCTGGCATCCCGAACAGCATCAGCTTCTCAGAGTTTGACACTCCGACCACTTTTAACCAGACGCAGGCTCTGACCGCCACTTCGCCGCCGGAGCTGATCAACAGCAGAGGGGTGGTGGGCTTCAGCCACGGCTCCACGAACGGCGCCCGCAGCCGCAGCGGTGAGCTCTCAAAGGCGAACGGTGTCGTGCTGGCAAGTGCCTCAGAAAGAACTGAGATGAAAAAGGTCCTCGCCAGCTGTGTGGACTTGACCGCGAGCGACACCTCGGATTGTAACGGCGGCGAGGTGCTCACAAACGGGTTTGATGTTCAGGGAAGTCCTTCCTCCCAGAATTCTGTCCACGATCGCATAAAAGGAGCGTCCCCCGAGGACACGGGCGGCGCCGGAGGCCCGGAGGACAACTTTGCAGACTTTGCTGCTTTTTCCGATGCTGACGGACGCCTCGACCAGACGGCGAGCTCGCACTGTCCACCGGGCGTCAGCCATAACGTAGAGCAGGGACTGACTTCAGAGGATGATGTCAGGGACACAAACAGAACTGAAAACGACGCGTTCGGCTCAGAGTCCCTCTGCGTCCCCGCCGAGACGCCGGACCGGCGCGCTCACGTGGATGCTGACTCTCGACAAAGGGATGTGGCCTTGGCGGCAGATTGCGGCGCCTCAGAGGCCGTTTGCACTGACAAACTGTTCGTCGTGAACAGGGCGGACGTAGCTGACAGCAACGGTTCTGTCGACGGCTGCGGTGAAAAGCAGCTCCTGCCCGACGCCGCCGCAGACAGCGAGGCGAGGCAATCGGATGAGAAGAGCTCCGGGAACGAGACGGAGACCGAAACGGAGACCGAGACGGAGACGTCGTTTGGCCGTCCGCTGTCCACCGACGCTCTGGAGGAGTACGGCGACGTGAGCACCACGGGCTCGGTGCCCTCGCCCCCGCTCCACGGGGAATCCGCCACACCCGCTGACGACAGCCAGATGGGCGAAGACGGCGACGAAGACTTCGGGGACTTCGGAGACGCCGGCTCTTTCAGCGCTCAAGGCTTCGCAGACTTCGATCAGTTGGAGGTTGAGCACGATCCAGTCGGATTACAGAGTTCTGCTCTGGCGCAGGAAGCTGCGAGCGCCACGGACAACGCAGAAGAAGAAGACGACTTTGGCGACTTCAACTCCCCCAAATTTAACTCGGGTGAAAACGAGGGGGAGGAGGGAGGAAAGTTTGCCGACTTCCCTGTGAGCAACAGTTTTGGGAATTTCAGCTCGGCCGGTGGCGGCGAGAGCGACGCCGGGTGGAGCGCCTTCGGGGAGCAGCAGCAGGAGGAGGAAGAGGGGGCTTCATGGGCGGCGTTCAGCGCTGAGACGAGCGTCTCACTTCCTGCTGATAGTAGAGGAGCGGAAGAGGAGACGCAGGAGGAGGAGTGGCACGAGAGTAAAGCACCTGCGGTCGGCGAAGAATCCAGCAGCACTGACAGTCAGCCGGTAAGAGACACTGGGCACACTGGGAGGACTGGGACATGATTCTGTTTCCCATGTTTAAGATGCAGAGATACTCTAGAAACCTGTGACATCACACTGATCCAGTTAGAGCAGGATTACACGTTTCCTGTCATAAAGGTCATGATAACGATGTGCTGTCCAAACCCAAACAGGAAGTTAATGTGAAAGCGTTAAAGCTGTTCCACTTCCTCTGCTCACACCCAGCTGACTCACACAGATGTGTCGTCCACACACGATTCTGGGCTCGGAGTTCACCGAGTTAAACAAACCCAAATATAAAAACACGGAGCGCTCAGACGGGCTGCAGACCCGCGGCGCTCCGTGTCACTGCTGTGGCTGGCAGGCGAACAACACAGTAGGAGGGGCCCGCAGACCGCCGCCACCACGTACTTTGTACACTGTATCCAGGATGTCTTCATCCAGGATCTGCAATATCTGTCAAATTTAAAAAAATAGTTTGCAGCTGGAACTTTTTGGGTTAAGTTCTCCTTAAGAGGATCTGTGTGAGGCTGTCATTAGGGTCCTCGGGATGAAGGTGGAGCTGTTTCTGAACTCTGAGCACGCTCACTCACCTGCTCCTGTGGATGTGCACAGGTGAGCTCAGACTGATGATGATGAAGGATGGCAGGTTTGGGTCAGGTGGGAAGGTCAACATCTCGAATCATGTGCCTGTAGGGACAGGAAGTGATAGGAGTTTAGCGTTTCTGATTCCATCATCAATATCACTGATTGATTCCTCACTGGTTCCTGTTTGAGACGTTCTGCTGTGGGTCACATGTTTGTGCATGTTGGAGGGATTTCCCTCAGTGTTGGCTCATTACTCAAAGAAATGTCATTAATTACTCAGAGTACTTCAAAGTAATTCAGTATTTTACTTCATTACTTCTGCATTTCTCCATAAAATGTCCTGAAACTCGTTGTGTCATAATCACAGTTTAACAACATGAGGTCACAGCCCCACACACCAACACGCTGCTCTGTGCTGAATCACTGTTATTGTCACATCACATGTGCAGCTACACGGCTGCAGCACATGCGAGTGAAATTCTTGTGTGCGAGCTTCACAACCGACAGAGGTGTGCAAAAATACAATAACATAAAACAAGCAAAATATAAGAATGGTAATAAATATCTGTACAATATAAGAGTGTATGCATTACTGGATGTGTATACTAAATATGTTTTTCTACGTGTGTGTGTGTGTGTGTGTGTGTGTGTGTGTGTTAGGGCTGCCACGATTAGTCGACTATTAAAATCGTCGACAACTGATTTAATAGTCGACGCGTCGTTTGAAGCTTTGTAAGATCCCAAAAGACGCAGGAATAAGTAGTAGGATTTAAGAGTGTAATAACGGACTGAAACAGAAGATGGCAGCACTGCATGTACAAGGATGCCAGCTGCTGTTAAACCCCGAAGAAGAAGAAGAAGCTGTGTCCCAGAATTCATAGCGCAGCCCTGCTCAGTTTCCAACAATGGCGGCAGCTAGTTAGTTTTAATATTACTCTTATTATTCTTTCTGGGTCACAAAATAAACGTTTAACATATTTTCAGGCGAGAATGTAGCTGTGTAAACCTCAAATATCTGCTCAGTTTATCAAGACACCACATATTTTCAAAAGCGCTCCGACGTTTTCGGAGAGTCTGTTACCCACTAGCTCGATAGCTAGCCGGGGGCTAGGCTAACTAGAGCCGTGAAAACACCGGACTCCCGGCAAATCGTTTTCAAACCCACCGCCGTCTTTCGCTACTCAGGTTAAACATGATATATAAGTCACTTAGATAACTTAAACATGTTATTGTTTAGATTTTTTTTTCAGTATTTTATTTGTTCCTGAGTAAATTGGTTTGGCTTTTTAGTTAGCACTTACCTTAAACACTTAAAGCTGTAAGCTAATGATAGTTATATAAGAGCAGATGCTGCTGGTGCAATAAGCTGTAGTTTTATGTTCAATGGATGATGATCTGATTAGTCGACCAATCGCAAAAATAATCAGTGACTAGTCGACTATCAAAATAATCGTTTGTGGCAGCCCTAGTGTGTGTGTGTACATATTTTACATATTAAATAGAGTAAACAATAAATAAAATATATAAAATATACAGAGGTTGGTAGTTGCTAATGACACGTGTGATCGTTCTCTTAGTGTTTAGGTATGAACACAAAGCAAAGATGGAAACCAGCACGGTCGTCATGGTGATTCTACTGTAGAAACATGAACAGGTAGACTGCTCATCAGTCTGACCTGTTCAAGTTCAGCTAACATCACTCTGGGCTCTTGGCTAGCTTAGCGTAGCATGCTGTCTGTGCAGGTGCTTGTGTTAGCAGCATAATGCGGTTGTTTCATCATTATCTCATCCTTTAGTCCAGTAAAAATCAAAGTAGTGTCCATGTCCACGCCGCAGACCGCCCCTATGTTCCTCCTCCGGCACACAAACTCAAATCAGCTGATTGAATTCCAAGGAACTGGAAGACTGGGGATTCCAGTCACAACGTGACAGCGGCTCGATAAGTTGGCCCAGAGTTTATCGACTCCTCTGTGAGTTAAACAGCAGCAAAGTGATAAAAGTTTAATATTAGAAACATGTAAAGTCAGTAAACACAACACAGACTGAAAGCAGCGAGAAGCATCTGCAGGGAGTCATTCAGACTGTCAGGTTATCAGCACAGACGGATGTTTATTGTGCATTTCTGAGGGACTTAAATCCAGAGCAGCCGTTACATAATAACAATGAACCATTAAAAACCTGCAAACTGGAATGACAGTGTGAATGAGACTCACTGTGGGCTCGTACAGCACGAGGTTAAAGCAGATATGAACCAGCAGCTCTTTGCACCATCACCTTCACCTGAGGGTGAAGCGCCCCTTTAACTGTAGTCAAGCCCAGACTGTGAAGTTGAGTCTGACGCTGCCGTCTCTCTGCAGGCATCGCTGTTCAGCCGTGTGGAGAAGCTGTTCCAGGTCAGCTTCCCTCAGAGCGCCACCCGACTGCTGGAGGACCAGGTGGTGTCCCTGAAGGCCGTCCTGGAGCCTCCTGAGGACAGACACCCCGGAGCTGAGGAGGGGGAGGAGAAGAAATCGTCATGCGAGAGGTGAGGGTCTCCTCAGCGAACCTCCTGGTTATGAGTGATCCATAGGTGTTTCCCTTCCCGCTCCATTAGGAGCTGCTCCCACTCATGAACCCTGTTTTTGACTCCGCTGCGTCTGATTGGCTGCCACAGGTCCGTGTACGGTGGTGTGTGGACGCAGCTTCAGGACATCCACGAGGCGTTCGGCCTCAGATACCAGTGGGGCGGCTCCCACTGCAACAAAGCACTTCTCTGCTGCCTCGGCATCGACACCAGAAACATCGTGAGTACACGCTGCTGCCCTCTGAATGCGCCGTCTCCTAGCCCCGCCCAGATAGACTGGCCCCGCCCAGATACTCTTCAACATAGACTGTAGATAAAAGATGGTTCCTGGTCATTTGTTGGTATGACTAAAGGCGTTCCTGCTCCGGCAGCTGCGCTCGAGGTTTGAATCCTAATCTGTCTGATTTTCATGTTTCAGCTGTTCACAGGACAGAAGAAGCAGCCGGTCATCGTGCCGATGTACGCCGCCGGCCTGGTGAGTGCGTCCAACAGTTTAAGATGTTACTAACAGCTAAATTAAAGCCACAGGTAAATACAGATAAGCGCTCAGCTCCACAGTGACTGTGAAGGATCAGCTGTTGATCAGCTGATGTAAGCAGGGGAGGGAGGGGGACAGGAAACTGCTTCCTGCTTGATTTCAGGACAAGATGAAGATCTTTAAGTTTTGGGAACTTGAGAACAGGAACAGTGGTGATACAGACAGTTTCATTATGGCAGGAACATCAGTTATTCTCATTTCTAGCTGTAAAACGCTGACAGGTACGTGCGTTTGGTAACTTCAGATGTGACTAAAAGTCAGAGGTCAAGTTTTCTGAAAATCTTGTGAATGCAGTAAATGTACCATCCATGCATCTACGAGGAGGCCGACAGGCAGCGCTGCAGGACGTTTAAATGTGTTTGTCATTCGAGTCCAAACTTAATTTATAAACTCGAGACGCAAACAGGAAGTAGAAGTGTCGTCGTTTCAGGAGAGTCACTTTTTCAATTTGCCACAGTGAGTGAGAGCTGCTGCACAAACTCATACAGTGTGTGTGTGCGTGCGTGTCTGTGTGTGCGTGTGCGCGCGTGTGTGTGTGCGTGTGCGCGCGTGTGTGTGTGTGTGTGTGTGTGTGTGTGTAGGGGATGCTGGAGCCAACCAAAGAGCCTGTGAAGCCCGTCTCTGCTGCAGAGATGATCGCCTCGATCGCCCAGGCGCCGCCGCTGGTACCTGAGAAAAGCTCCTGTCCTACAGACTCGGTCCAGGTGAGACGGGGAGGCGGGCCGACAGGTGACCTCCGAGCAGGATTCAAATGCAATGTGATTGGCTGATAGTGAGAAACGCTGCCACAGTTTGAATCTTTGACGTCGTTTCCTCTAAGCGATGGCAGGTGAAGTCCTCGCCGTCACGAGGACGAACAACAGCTGTGACATATGTAACATGTGGAATTAACCCTGACACCGTTCCCACGTGTGGGCGTGTCCTTGTGTTTACATGATTCTCACACACACCTGGTACATGACTGAGCTGCTCCCTCTCCTCCAGCAGGAGGCGCTCCCACCCGTCCAGTTCGACTGGAGCAGCAGTGGCCTTACCAACCCGCTTGATGGTAGGTGACCCCGCCGCCTCTGCCGCACTGACTCCTCCTCCTCCCGCTCACAGCTCTTCTCTTCTTCCACTTCCTCTATTTATTGTAGTGTTTCCTGTTAGCTGCTTCAGTTTGTACTTCACAGCCAATCACACACCAGGAGGCGCTCTGTGTATAAAACAACCATCAGTCACTTCCTGTTTCCTGACTCTGAGTCGCTGTGGCCCACAGATGTCAGAGGGCGCCCAATGATGCCATGTCTTTGTTGGTGAACCGTCCCCTCACTCTTATTTTGAAAGTTCATTCGCTGCTGTTTCCTTGCGTCAGCCATCAGTGACGCTCGCTGAAGTCTGATAACCTCCATAAGAGGCTGACTACGGCGCCGCGCTGCTGTGTCATGTGCTGCGTCATCGCTCTGCGGGGTCGGTGTGCCACCTGACCTGTATGTACGTGTTCAGGTCACCTCGTAGGGTTTCAGAGCGGCTTGCAGTCCCTGCAGCATCAGTAGCTCAGCAGGCTGCTGTGGTTTCAGAGGAGACCGGAAGGCTCCGCCTCCCATTCTAATTTTAAATAAGCCTGCAGTGTGAGAGCGAAGTGCTCTGATTGGATAACGCGGTCCTAAATGCCCCTCCCACCTGCTACAGTCCAAACGTCGTGGGCTTCAGTGAAGCGGTGCACTGAGCATGTGCAGACTGAGAAGTGAAGTAAATCTGCTGCATGTGGAAACGAACGTCTCCGGTTTCTCTCACTGATTCTGCTGCATGTGTCTCTCTCTCTCTCTGACTGTGTGCGTTAACCTCGCTCGCCCGGCTCTGCAGCCAGCGGAGGCTCGTCTCTCTTAAACCTGGACTTCTTTGGTCCTGTGGAGGACTCAGGCTCCAGCAGCTCCCCCTCCATCCCAGGTCAGCTCCAGCATCCTCCTCCTTTGAATTAACCTCCATCTGCTCCTCTCACTCGCCGCACTCTCGTGCTTCCTGACCGGGTCACATGACCATCCCGACGTTTGATCCTGGTGCTCATTTTAATGTCATTTTAGTCACGTGACTGTTTCGCAGCTCAGATTTTTAAAATCATGAATGATGTCCTGGTGTGCGGGGCGGCACAGGAAGGTCGGTATGAGGTCATGTGACTGTCCCGCAGGCAGCAGAAAGCGAGGCGTGTCCGCCGGGTGCTCACCATTTAAGCACACGCTGATCGCTGCGGCGGACACGCCTCACAGCTGCTGCACTCCTTCAGTTTCTCTTTTAATCACGCCAAGCTCGACCATTTTGTGCGGGTGCGAACCTCCGAGGAGGACGCTCCCGGCTCGCCTCCTCCGAGTTTCTCACTGTGGGATTGTTGGTGAAGTTTAAGCTCCGCCTCCCTGATCTTTCTTCTGCATTTCAGGCGTCGACCCCGAGCTATTCGAACTGACCACCGCCAAGCTGGACTCCGGGAGCCGCATGGCCGACGCCTTCGCCCGCCTGATGTCCACCGTGGAGAAGACCAGCACCTCCACCAGGTCAGAGGTCAAAGCGCTTCTGGTTTGTCCCCAATTTCCTGTGAAAGCATGAAATCAGGATCAGCTGCTCCTGAGGAATGACCTCACAGCTGACGCTCAACTATGATTGGCTATGGCTAAATTTAAGTGGAATAACAATTGCGTGCAATTGCGTGTGTGTGTGTGTGTGTGTGTGTGTGTGTGTGTGTGTGTGTGTGTGTGTGTGTGTGTGTGTGTGTGTGTGTGTGTGTGTGTGTCAGACATGCAGGTCATTCCCACTCAGCTGATCTGGGTGCAGTTTGTAACAGTTTGTGTCAGTGGCGCCACTGATGACGTCATCAGTGGCGCGCTGATGACGTCATCAGTGGCGCGCTGATGACGTCATCAGTGGCGCGCTGATGACGTCATCAGGAGAGTAAAACTACAAATGTTGTGTTCATGTTTTTAAAAAACTGGTCACTTCCTGTTTGGCAGGAAGCCGAGGAAAGATGAGAATCTGAGCGAGGAGGCGGCCAAAGTGATTGCGGCGCTGCCCGACCTGTCCTTCATGCAGGCCAAGGTGCTGATGTTTCCCGCCACGCTGACGCCGCTCGGGTCACACGCCACGCCAGACTGAAGCCCCGGCCACGCCTCCAGACATCACCTGCTCACTCTGCTGGCCCCGCCCATTTTATCAAGCTCTTCTTTTTTTAATTAATTAGCTTTTTGTTGATTTTCAGTTATTTCTCTGGATAAAGTGAAGCTTTGCTGATTGTTTGGTGGGACACGGCGTGGAGGATGGGCAGCACGTGGTAAAGCTGACAGGAAGTGGGATTTGTGCGTTCAGGCCGTGTCGCGTGTGTGTGTGTGTGTGTGTGTGTGTGTTGTTGTCGTGTGTGTAAATAATCAGGGATTCAATGTTTTTGTTTTTGTTTGTTTTTAAACGGGCTCCTTGATTCCTGCTGATTTTACACGTGTGGGGGCGGAGCTTGAAGGAAGCTGAATCGAACTGAAGTGGAAGTTTCTGTGAATTCATACATTTATATACGTATATATAAAATCTGAATCTATTTATGGACTTGAAACCACACTGCCTGCAGAATCCGCCGAGTGTTTCGTCCCCTCGTCTTCGTTCGTCCTTCAGTTTTAATCTGTTTTTTTTTCCCGTGAAGCTTTTTAAAATAATCCTGTCCACCCTCGCCCGTCTGTTTTTGTTCTTCACGCCGGCGCGTCTGCCATCAGACGTTCCGGCCGTTACTTTCTGTTTAAAAACGGGACGATCGGCTTCGAGCGTCGGCGAGCTGAAGGCCGCTCGCATCGGAGGGGAACGAAGGGACCAACGGCTGCTTCCATCGGTCTGTTTCTGTTGCTCATACTACTGTCGGCCGAGCCTGGAGGATTTTGCACATTGTAAAGATGAAATGGATGTAATCATAGTTCACTGTGGCTTTAGACTGTGTGCAGTTAAACTATGGACTGTAAATGTACGGGGAGTTCCTATGGGACACAGATCAGTGGGAGAGCCTGTGGGAGGTTATCATGCATGCCCAGGTTCTTTCAGACCACTGTGTAAATTTGACTTTTAGTGTACACAACAAATTAAACTAATTTAAGAGAAAAGCTGCTGCCTCGCCTCCTCTGTGCTCCTCTGTTTGTTTGGTGTGAAGTTGCTGTTCAAGGGTTCAGCTCGGGGCAGATTCAGAGGCACAAACTGTGTTTTAGTCATAAAAGCAGCTGATTTATTCAACTCCTCAATTCAGTTTCATTATAGATATCAAATCACAACAACAGTCTCCTCAAGGTGCTCAGTGCTGTAAAGAAAACGATACAGAGAAGAACCCAACAATTATATGATCCCCTGTCTGTCTCCTGAATCCAAACTGGAAGCTGGTTCCACAGAAGACTGAAAACTGAAGGCTCTGCCTCCCATTCTACTTTTAAATACTCTAGGAACAACAAGTAGGCCTGCAGAGCGAGAGCGAAGTGCTCTAATAGGGTGATATGGTACTACAAGGTCATTAAGATAAGATGGGGCCTGATTATTTAAGACCTTGTATGTGAGGAGCAGGATTTTGAATTCTGGATTTAACAGGAAGCCAAAACAGGAGAAATCTGCTCTCTCTTTCTAGTCCCTGTCAGGACTCTTGCTGCAGCATTTTGGATTAGCTGAAGGCTTTTCAGGGTTTTTAGGACTTCTTGATAATAATGAAGAAAGAACTCGGCAGCATGTAAAATGACCTGTGATTACAGAGACAGGCCTGCTGAATGTGCCAGTCTCTGCTCTACATATGAGGACACTGATTTTAAATGATCAGTGACATTAATGAGGTTTTACTTTGACTCTCAGTTCCCGTGTGTGACACAAAGCAGTTATGCATCTGTGTGTGTGTGATGACCAAAGAGTTTGAGATTATGAGGTGCTGCCAGCAATGCACTCAGTGAGAGAGACCATAACAGGGAGGTAGGTGCTGTCAGCGCGTCCAGTCAGCATCAGCGCTGCATCTTCATTCTTCTCTCAAAGAGGAAAACGTTCACACATGCTCAGAAGATTCAGGTTCTGTTTGGCTCTACCTTCACACGTGAACAAACATCCTCAATGATAGTTTAACAACACACAGTCTCTCAGTGACAGTGGAGCTGACTTTAATGCACTTTTTCAGGATGATTTCTCTCACTGAACAAGAAAAAGAACAGAAACGCTTCAGTTCAAGTTAAAAGTCTCTGAAATTTTACAAATTTTATTTTGTTTTGAGAAATGGTAATTACATAGTTATAAAATGTCAGTGTCACTATCCAGCAGCACTTTAACAGATTAAAAGAATATTGAGCAGAACTGAGTTCAGCTTTTTACTGTGTCTCTCCACATCAGCCCCGTCTAACGTGGCCCCCTGGGAACATTAAGTTGGTCATCCTGATACAGACAAAATCTAAATGAACTGACAACTAACAAGAAATGTACATCTTTACAGAGTTCTTCACTCAGACAGAAACTACACCCAAAATCCTCATGCTTGTCTCGCCACTCATCAGCAGGGCTGGGTCGCCTAAAGAACGAATGTATCACACATCAACACAGCAACGTATACCTGGCAAAAACTGCCTAAATAATCAAATATAATATAATATAATATAATAAAAATATATGTATACGTTTTAAGTATAACACGTCATCTTGTTTGTGTGTCTTGACGTGTAAACGCCCATCTTCACAGAACTACACTACCCATGATTCCAATCTGCGGCGTTTCCGGGTAGGTAGTGAGACAGCCATATTTGATTCGATTATGCTGTTCTGGCTGCGACGGGCAGTTTAGCCACTCCATCAGAAAAAACGGTGTTTTTTCTTCACTACGAGGCCAGTTACAGATTAATCCGCGACGACCTGCAGCTGAATCCACCGCAGTGACGGTTCTGAGCCTGTAGTCAACGATGAATCCCGAATAGTAAGTGTCAGTTTGATGTCGGCTGTGACCGTTCCGGCGGAGTTGGAAGATTAGCCGAGGAGCTATGCTAAGCTAAGCTAATGAAAGCGCAAGCTAGCCGGGCGGACTGAAGATGACCGTCCGCTGCTTTGTCTCTCAGTTCCGTTAACGGGCTGTGAACGCAGCGTAGACCGAGTGACAGCGCTCAGATATAACACCAAAGGGCCGCCTAACGGCACGGTTGTCCGGGCTCCGTGCGCCTGAACCGGTGAATTTTTCGATTTCGCTAACAGTTTGTCAGAGACGCTAGCCACTAGCATGCTAACAGCAGCTACGTAGCTTAACGGTCAGGGTGTGTTATTGACACACAGGCTCGGCTCACTCGGTTCGATTCCAGTGTCAGGCCCGGGGTTCGGGTTTCAGCTCCGTCAGTGAACCCGAACCGAACCGGGCTGGGTGTGACGTATGCGCCGCAAACAGGAAGTCTGCCCGTTATTGGGTAATATGTTGTTACTTCATTGCAGTTGACACCAACGAACAGCTGATCCCTCAGATAATCGATTAACCAATCGGGCGTTTAGCCCAGTCGACCCCACGGTGTACTTTAACCAGAATCCACAGTACTCTGATCGTTTAGTCAAAGGGCTGCTGAACATTATCACACATTAAGATACACAAAGCCTGTTTACTTAAAGTATGAACAGGAGTTTCAGCGTTCCTGCTGTGTTCATGTGTGTGAGGTACAGGACACACACACACAGGCTTCGTTCATCCTGTGTTACTGCAGCTGAAACATCGTCATCATTGTAGCTTCTGTGTATTTATACGAGCTTATAACTTAATAACAGACTTCTGCTGTCAGCAAATCAAATATTTGAGTAACAAATAAAGTCAAAACAGAACAATTAAATATTCTGTGTTATAGCAGGTAATGTAGTAATAATGGGAGATTATTAACAGAATAATATGAGTATTAGTGTTGATGACTGATTATGATTATGATGTCACTCCTTGTTTTTAAGTCAACATCTGACTCATTATCGTTAATTGAACAAAGTCTGTTCTTCCAAACGGTGTCACTAAAGTGTCTGCAGGTAAAAACACCTGTTAGTCCTGAGGAACACCTTATCTTGCCTCACCTGCGCTCCTGTGTGTGTGTGAAGCCCCGCCCACAGTAAAAGTCCAGCACGGAAGCAGCTGTGTGTTGTTGGACTTGTTTTCAGAGCATGCACACCAAACACACACTCATAAAGACCGGCAGCAGTGTGACGCGTGTGTGTCATGATGATGTTTTCTGTCTTCACAGTGACTATTTATTCAAACTGCTCCTGATCGGGGACTCTGGGGTCGGGAAGTCGTGTCTCCTGCTCCGGTTTGCAGTGAGTGTTTCTTACACAATGTTGTCATGGTAACTGCATTTTGTAGCACAGACTCACCTGTGTGTGTGTGTGTGTGTGTGTGTGTGTGTGTGTGTGTGTGTGTGTGTGTGTGTGTGTGTCCAGGATGACACGTACACAGAGAGCTACATCAGCACCATTGGCGTGGATTTCAAGATCAGGACTATCGAGCTGGACGGGAAGACCATAAAGCTGCAGATTGTAAGCACACGATTGGTCACACGCGGTGATGATGTCACTCTGCTCTGACTGGACTGACGCTCTGCTTTTCCTCCTCAGTGGGACACGGCGGGACAGGAGCGCTTTCGCACCATCACGTCCAGTTACTACAGAGGAGCTCACGGCATCATTGTGGTTTACGATGTGACGGACCAGGTGAGTGGCGCTCAAAGCGTGACGTGTGTGGTTCAGGGCGCAACGTGGCTGATGACCCGGGACGGCTGCTCACGGTGTCGGTACCTGACAGCAGCCCTAAAACTCAGCATTCACTCACTTTAAAGCTTGTTATGTTTCCTGATACACGGTTATAAGATCGACATATTAATCTGTGGCAGTCAGCACCGCCGCCGCACACAGGAAGGCTCCAGCTGGAGCTTCCTGTGTGGATTCTGTGTTTGTTCTGTGGCTTCCTCCCGCAGTCCAAACACATGATAAAACAGTCTGAAGGCTCGGCGGTGATAACAGAAGCTCAACTCGCAGCGCTGATGAAGGAAATACAAACGGCAGACAGATTCTGACCCGTAACATCTGCTCAGATCCAGGAAGTGCTCATCAGCCACATGTAAGCTGCTGATGGTTTCAGCGACAGAGACGTCTGCGAGCACAAAGTTCTCCAACAGGTCCAGTCAGTCATTGATGAGCAGGGTGGGGGGGGCACCCTGAAGGAGGGATGAGCTGCTTCTCACATGTCCAGCTTACCAAAATAAAAGCCTTGTTCAGAAGCTAACTGTGAGGGCCGGATCTAGATGTTTTGTCGTTTGCTCACTTGTCTTGATATTGATTATTTTTGTTAATTTCATCTGTTCCGTAGTGGAAAATGGCCAGTGCTCTTATTTTGAAAGTTCAGTCTTTAGACCCTTCCCGTCTAGTGTTCATTGGCCAGTAGATGTTCAGCTTCGCTCGCAGCTCAAACACAGCGACTGAAGAGCAGCGAGAAAACCGGCCCGACGAGTTCAGACACACAATACAGACACACAGGAACACGCCCTCCTCGCCGAGCGAGCAGCCGGCCTGACGTGTTTCTGTTCTGTTGGACGCTCCCATCATGCGGGACCGACCCAATGTTAAAGTTGCTGTTTAATGTCAGACACACACTCACAAAGGTGTGCAGGGAGGAGGGGGATTGGTTTCTGCCTGCACCGTACGTACAGGAGCATGCACGCACTCTGAACACACGCAGGAAGTGAGGTGGGGTCAGGGGGGGGCTGTCTGTTGGGTATTTGGCATAATTGTGTGTGAAACTGTGAAATGAGTGGAAACACCGCCCCCTGCAGGCGGCTGTTGGCAGTGTGAAAAGCTCTGTGTTCACGTCTCTGTCCTCAGGAGTCCTTCAACAACGTCAAACAGTGGCTACAGGAGATCGACCGCTACGCCAGCGAGAACGTCAACAAGCTGCTAGTAGGCAACAAGTGTGACCTCACAACGAAGAAGGTCGTGGACTACACCACAGCTAAGGTGAGAGGTCACAGTCTTCCATCAGTGGGCGACAGACGCACTCGGCATCCGTAGGTCAGTTAGGATAGAAGGGACTGTTCTGGGGTCAGCCATCAGCACGCTGCCGCCACGTGTCAGGAAGTAGAAGACATGAGTAAGTGGATGCAGACGCAGAGTCAGCACAAGAGGAGGAAGCTGCTGCGCTGACGCTCGCTGTGCCATCAGGCCTGTGCTGAGTTCCTCCACCTTTGACCTCTGATGATGAAGATTGCGCGCGTGACGGAGAAAAAACACGGGTCCTCCTCGCAGTTACACGTGACACACGTCAGTCCCCCGGGTAAACTCGGCCGTTTGTCACTACTTTGGATTTGACCTCTGTGACCTCCACATTTCACCTTTAAAAACTGTTTGTTGTTTGTTTCCTTTGGACACACGGAGTCAGCTCGACTGATCTAAGGTCAGACTGAAAACATAAAAAGTTATATTTTACTGTAACAACCACAAACATTAACGTAACTTGAAATACAAATAGAAACATTTTAAAACCAGCTGTTCTGCATCAAAGTCACACAAATGATTTTTAATTTTTACTTCCTGTCCGTTATAAGATAAACGCGAACGTCACAGCCCGATACCTGCAGGCCTGAGGGTGACATTCAGCATTGTTCTGACACAACACAACTACACACTAACTATACACTAACTATACACTAACTACGCCAAATCTCTCACATCTTAAAACTCTTTCGCTCGCTCCTTCTCGCCGCTGTCACTCTAAAAACTTCCCAGTCTTCCTAAACAACCAAACGCCGTGTTGCCATATCATTGTTTTAAATTGGTTTTTATTCTTCCACCAATAGGAAAGCGTGGAGTTGTTTGGTTTTTGCTTTTGCTTGAAAGCAGCGAGCGCTCTCGACCGCCGTCCTTAGAAGACGCTGTTTTTACCGTTTCTTCCCTCCGTAACCACGACGACGGCGTTGGAGATGCTGAATTGGCAGCAGATCAGGAACCAGACGATTCATGTTGTTTGATTGGCAAAGAAACAGTATCGAGTATAGCTTTGGTCCAAACACACACAAACAACAGCACGTACGCGCTTCAGACGGCGCCCGTAAACGGCTCTGCAGCAGGAGCGTGACCCACTTCAGCTCTCGTGTTCGTGCTGAGTTCTGCGACTCGTGAATCTGTCTGATGAATTGAACTGTTTGCGGGTTTTGCGACTTCCTTAGAAGGAGCGGTGAGAACGCGTCGGTTTAAAATTAACCCGCGTTCCAGCTGTGCGAAGGACAAATGGGGTCTGAGGGGAGTCACAGCTGGAGCCTCTGCTGGTCGTCAGAGGAACTGCAGCTGTGAGGCTGAACGTTGTTTCTGAGGTTTGATGTGTTTGACAGCGATTCACTCACAGTGTGCCCCCCCCCCTCCCTCTGCAGGAGTTTGCAGATAACCTGGGGATCCCCTTCTTGGAGACGAGCGCCAAGAGCGCCACCAACGTGGAGCAGGCCTTCATGACCATGGCGGCCGAGATCAAGAAGCGGATGGGCCCGGGCGCCACGGCCGGCGCCGCCGAGAAGTCCAACGTCAAGATCCAGAGCAAGCCAGTCAACACCTCATCCGGGGGCTGCTGCTGAGGCCCGAAACCGCCACACGCCGAACCCGCCCCTCCCCTGAGTCTCAATGTAACCATGGCAACCACAGAGTGAGAGAGAGAGAGAGAGAATGAGACAGCACGAGTGAGAGAGAGACTGAGTGGTTTGTAATTGTGTGTGCAGGCCCCACCCCTTTGTCAAAGACCCCGCCCCCACTCACACCGGGCTTTCTTCTAATTTCCTAAAAGTAAAGCGACGTGTCCCATTTTTAACAGTGAAGCCCCGCCCCCATCTCCTCTCACAGCTCGAGTTATTCGGCCCGTCCAGTGAAGCACACGCTTAAACCAGCATCATGCATGCCCCGCCCCCGCCCCGCCCCCACTGATCCAACTTCACAGGGCCGCCCTGAAAACGCCGTGCCTTCAGGCCGCAGACCCTCGTCACATTCTTGCCTTCGGCGCTCTCGTGTTGTTGGCGGAGAACTCCACCCCCCCTAACATTCCTCTACGCGCCCATGAGCATGTGCTGCACCTGGACGGGTTCCTTCGCCCATGTTTCTCCACCTACAGCACAACCACGCCCGGAGAAGAGCCCTGCTGAAGAAGAAGCTCCAAACTGTACATATTTATACATACATGTATGATCTGCAGAGTAGAGCAGCGGCGGCGACGCGCTGCACGTAGAAATCTCAGCACGTGATTTGTGGCTGCGGACGTGACGTTTTTGTGGCACAAATTCAAATATTAAACCATGAAGGAGATCTTTGATAACTGCTCGTGCTCCTGCTGTCGTTCTTTACTTCCTGTCAGAGCTCGCACCAGCGCTCACTTTATTAGCGCACCTGCACGGCTTCAGGCCGCTGAAACCAGAAACACATGAAGGTAAAACCACCTCAATGTCATTCAACATCGCCATGGTAACTGGTGCTGCACACGTGACCTGCAGGTTGGAGGGCGCCGCCTGCTTCCTCTGCGAGCAGACGGAGGGTCTTAGCTCGAGTGTCAGAAACCACACGTACGTATCGTACAGTGTTACACTACACAACATAAATGTCGCACATAAACTGTTTTTATTAAAGGGTCATAAACAGGAAGTTCCTGTCAAAATAAAGTGTCACACGTTATGCTTTAACAATGCTTCCTGTTCATGTCTGGCAAGACAAACCTCAGGCACGAGGGCAGAGACGGGAGCAGGCGCCACAGGCTGAACCTGGTCTGCTGGTACAGCCGTGCGGTGCAAACATCCTGCAAACCTCAGCGTGCCATCGCTGAGCGAGGCGACAGCGCCTCCAACAGGACGGGCGCTCAATGCCCCAAACGTGTGTACGAACGCTGGGGTCGAGAGGAGGAGCACATCCAGGTGCTGCTGCAGGTTCCCTCCAATCCGTGCGTCCCCACAGCCAAACGGCTGCAAGACGGTGATAACATTCAAGTTGCAGCAAAGTAAAAACTTTCTGCTTTTTAAGTTTTTCTTAAAGACTGAATAGAAAGAAATCTTCCTCCACAGACCTTTAAACTCTGAGCTCTGAAGGCGTCTGTGGCTCTCACACCTCCGTACCTCAGCTCTGTCCTGCTCTTTTACACTCTTGTTGAAGCTTTTGTGTCACTTCCTGTCTCTGATTATTTCAAACACAAAAAATGCAAAATCCATAAAAAGATGAAGACAGGACGACCAGGTGATCCAGGTGAGCGCTCAGCCTCCAGTGATGATCCTGAGCTGATAACCAATCACTGATCAGTCCTCGTGTATCGTCCACTGGATGATTAGAAACGATCAGCTGTGATTTCAGAGATTTTAAAAAGTTCTGCCCACTCTGAGGGTCAGTCAGCTGGTGCAGGAGGGGAGGAGTCAGAGAGCAGGTGCAGCAGGAGGGGAGGAGTCAGAGAGCAGGTGGGGTTACCATGGTAACTGAGTTCCCTCAGCTGAGGAACAAACTTTTACATAAACCTGGCTTCTGTAAAGAAAAAACTAAAATGTTTTTTTTGATAAACTACAAATATTCTTGAAGGATCTTCTGCAGGGTTGGTACAGTACAGCCATCCTGCACAGCAGCCTTTAAATCACCATTACTCTGCCTCAGTTTGTTTATCCACAGCTTTATGAACAAACATCATGTGACATGTACAGATTTCACAACACGTGAGCTTTAAATGAGCGTCCTTCCTCTTCCTCTCTTGTGTTTGTCCATCTCTGAGTGAACTCTGTCTGGTCTCTCCCTGTGAAATACAGCAGCTGGACCTTTAGCTGCAACACTGAGACAAAGTTTGTGATGTTTGTTGAGCTCATAGAAACGCCACATTAGATGCTAAAGTACCCAACTTACAGACACCTGCAGAATCAGCTGAATATTATGGAATCACTTCACAAAGTTGAGCCTTTCCAATGAAGCTCACGTGGATTTGGTCCATCCGAATATTTCAGGAACTTCAACCGGGTGTCTTCAGCTGAGCTCCTGCGGAACAGCTGTAGGAGCCCAGTGATGTTTTTGTGTAAAACTGATGACTGAGGGGAGCTGAAGCCTTTCAATATTCCTGCTAAAAGGAATTTTTACTGCACATCTCACATAAAGGAAAGACGTTTGCACACACGTGAACTGTTCCCAGAGAAACCGTACGAAATGATTTCGGGGACTTCTTGACTGTAAGCGCTCGTCTGCTCACAGCGTGCTCACGCACAGCCTGATGCTTTAGGCCACTCCCACAACCTGACCGACACAGACACACAGACCATCCGAGTGGTTTCTTTCATTTCCAGATGACGTTTGTGTTTATTCATCTCCTCACTCACATAATAGAAACAATAAAAAAATAGAACTGAAAATGTACATCATACACCTGATACACAGATTTATATCTTTTTGTGTTTTTGTTTTTTACATCGGTACAAATGTGAATTATATATAAAAAGACAAACTCATGAATTCACCGTATATTTTTTACACATGACTGAGGGAAACGTAATCAGGACAGGATGAAGAGGAGGCTTCAGGCACTTTCCTTTAACAAACAAAGACACTGCTTTCAGGTCACCTTCCTCGCCACAGACAGGAAAACACACGAGGGACACGTCAGCAGAGACGCCGGTCGGACCGACGGGCGACACTGCTGAGCGGCGGCGGCGGCGTGGGATCTTACGGGCTGATCGTATGTTTCACGTCACGGACGACAGCTACACGTCTTCTATAAAAATGAAGCTCATAATGAAATCGTTTATATTACAGGTCATTTCAGTTTATAAAATAGACTTTTACTGTTTCACACCTGCTGTTCATATTACTGGATCACGAGACTGTAATACTGCTCTCAGCCTACAGGTGGCAGCGTTCTGACGTCAGCCGTAAACATCACCGGGTCATGATGTCAGCAGACAGTAAGAGAGCGTGTGGGAGGGGCCAACGTGACCACAGAGCCAACAAAGCGTCTTGGGGGGTGGGAATTTAAAAACGTTTAAACAGGTCAGAGGATATGAAGGGTCGTCTTTGTACCGACACGTGACGCCAGGATCATCTTCTCGCTGCGTTACAACATTATTCTGTTTTAATCGTCGAGAGCTTTTGGAGAAACCACATCGCTGCAGATGTTCTGCAGATGTTCTGCAGAGCGCCAGCGGATGATCTCCATCGTTATTTGTTCAGATTGAAATCTTTTCTTCTGGCATCGAGCGACACGTCCGCGTCACTAAACGTCAGACCAGCTGTTGTGTTCGGCGCAGTGTTCTCGTCTGCTGCTCGACGCAGAGCTTCCTGTGACCTTCAAGGGTTCAACAGTTTTACTTCGATGCATCTGGAAGCTTTTTTAAGCGAGCATCACCTGCAGCATGAACACGCCCACTGACCGTGCCTGGGGTGTCCGTGGGGGCGTTCCCGCACCACAGACCGCACCCGAGCACATCGGATCCTAAATTTGCGATTAAAGGAAACTCAGGTGTGATCAGGACTCAGGAAGTGCGTCATCGTCACACTGGTCAGACCTGCTGGGTTACCTGCTCCAGTTAAACTGAAACCAGTTAAATTCCCACTGTAAGGATCAGAAACCAGAGCTCCCAGCACAGTGAAACACGTTTCACCATCAGACTGATCAAAGTCAAACTCTACTCTCTACTCTGTTGAAGCAGCTTCAGCAACAACCAATGAGAGTGAAGAACGGTGCTGATTGGCTGTGGACGAGGAGATACACTAGAGCAGGGTTGGGCAACCTCGGCGTCCGGGTCGTTTACGGCCGGCGAGACCAAAGAAATGTTTGTATTTTACAAACGCACGAATCAATCAAACATACACGGCTGCGTATGTCCGAGTCAGAATCAGCTGATGTACGCCATCACAGGATCGCCACAGATGACGAAGAGTCGTGGCAGCCGTCAAGAAAACGAAGGTGGACGCCACGTAGTCCAGGAAATGGACTAATGACATTTTCTTTGAAGTGAAAGGCGAGCGAGCCGATGTCCAGCGCCATTGCAGCTTGAAACGTGACGAGCGGCGAGAACGAATGCGCTCTCGACTTCGTTGGAGTTTGAGAGCTCAACGAGCGGCTTTCACGCGACCACAGATGGACGGCGAGAATATGACGCGTGCGTCGTCACGAAGCTGAAGCCTCATCCTTAGTAACGCGGCAGCTGTAGACTTTTGTTGGTCTCTCTTTGGTTTGTGTTAACGGTACGACCCTCAGGGGCTCGACCTCTGACCCCTCAGCTTTGAGTTCGGGTTTGGTCAGCTGAGCATCAGGACGCCGTGTTCGCTGATTCGCTGATTCACGTGATTTTTCTGGTGGCGAACAGAAAAAGCTTTTTTGGGCAGCGAGTGAAGCCGCTGACTTTGTGACGGTGGTGCAGCGTGGGTGCGCGCTAAAGCAACATTCAGACAGACACGCCCACGCGTCGGCCGTCTGGACACGTGAGCGTAAAAATATAACGTCTGCGTGAAAGTGCTGATCATGTGAGACTCAGAAGCTTCTGGAGTTATGAAGACCGACAACGACGACAAAACGACAACAACGTAGAAATCACCTCCAACTCCCCGCTTCCTGCTGCGAGTCTGTCACTGTGGAAGGGGCGGGGCCTGCAACGCCTTAGCCCACCGCTTTGTGTTTCCCGCCGCAGCAGCGGCAGGCCACGCCGCAGTGGTAGCACGCCCTGAGGGGGGCGTAGCAGCACATGCAGGGAGCCAGCAGCGACAGCCCCACCAGCGCCGTCCAGCGCAGGCAGAAACGCTCGTCGGCGGTGTCGCAGGAGCACGGGTCTGAGTAATCGCCCTCCGGGTCGGACATGCAGTGGTACAGAAGGCTGTCCGCGCACCACATGAAGGTCACGCGCCGGATGCACGTCTGAATGGGGTCGGGCGCCTCGTGGCAGCGGCCCCGCCCGTTGTCCTCTTGATTGAACATGTCCTGACAGTAAACGCAGCGCGAGCGCTCCGCGTCCTCCTTCCGCAGTTTGCCTTTAAACTCCGGGGCTCGCGGCTGCACCGTCAGCACCGCCCTGTGGCCGCCGCCCATCTCCAGGCAGCTGGGTTTTCCGTCGCAGCTCAGAGGATACGGGTAGGCGTAGTCGCGTTTGGCCGGCTCGCTCTTGGTAAAGTGCACGCAAGTGTCCGGGTTGTGGAGCTGGGCGAATTTGTCGCGTGAGGAGTTGGCGTGGCGGTAGTCCTCGTAGCCGGTGAGCCAGGTCCGCTCGCGGGGGTTGATGCGTACGACCTCCTCGTCCTCCAGCTGGAAGCTGACATGGCGAGGAAACATGTGCACCGCCTGCAGGAGGAGGTGGAGCGTGTTTGTCTGTCACACCAGCAGCACAGTCGCTTTATCATTCTGACCAATTAGAAACGAGACTCTCGCTCTCACCGTACTCACCTGGTCCAGGAAGTAGTGCTCCGTGGGCCGATGCTGCTCATACAAATGTCCCAGGATGCAGTGGTGCCGGCGGCGTTCACAGAAGGTGGGCGGGGTCAGCGCGTGCATCGCTGGCTCTCTCTTCTGGGACGAGTTGGACGAGCTGTCGGTGGCAGTCTGCAGGAGAGAAGGAGAGAAGGTGTTTCCTGAATCACCATAGTAACTGTAGCATAGTAACACATCACCTGGACAGGAGCAGGTTCAAAGGAGCACAGCGTTTTCATTCTTATCATGTTTTATATCTTCAGTTCACTTCAGGTTTATTTATATATATCATCAAATCACAGCACGAGCTAATGACTCAGTGCAGAGAGGTCTGAAGAAGAAACTCCCAGTGCATCATGGGAAACCCCCGGCAGTCTACACCTGTTACTGACAGAGCTCCAAGACTGAAGCCCTCCTCTGTTTTGTTTATGCATGAACTCGAGAGCTCGAGTCCACGGCGTCCACGCAGGTTTGCAGGCAGGAGGGGTTTGTGGGTGTTTGGCTGCTCTGAGCCTGGTTCTGCCGGAGGCTTCCTGGAAACGGGAGTTCTTCCTTCCCACCATCACCAGATTGCTTGTGCTGTATCTGTGACTAATCCAAACAGGATGGGGACATGTTCCTGGCCATAAACAGGAAACCCCTCCCGTCCATCACACTTCCTGTCTGACGTAGCAAAACATTTTATATATTCATCTTTGCGAGGACGTGCGTGTCCTCCCAGTCAGACAAAAACAAATATACCAGCTCCAGTGACTCCTCCACAGATCCTGCCACCATCACAGTGAAGGACTGGAGGGTCACGTGACTCACCGTGAAGACGTCATCGTCGCCGAGCTCGGCCTCATTCTGCAGCGTGGACGAGGACGTGGTCGACCCTGGAGCGAGACAGCAGAGAAGCTGATGAGCTGCAACGTGAGCGCAGATGGAGGCAGAGCTCAAGCTGTCGCCACCTACCTTCGGTAAGGTCCTCCAAGGCCTTCCTCACGCCGCGATCAAAGGCGCGGGCATCGGCCGGGCTCTGGAAAGTCAGGCCGCACTTCTTGTTGTCCACCTTCCAGTGGTGGAAAGTGGGCGTGGCCTTCGTGTAGACTAGATCCTTCTTTAAGAAGCACTCAAGAATCACCTGATTGTTTCAAAGACATCGGACAAAGAGACAACAGCGTTATCGAGAAAGATGTCATGGCAACAACGAGAAACACCGTGAAAAGAGTCCTCTGACCTCTGACCTCAACGACTGAATCTAATAATGGAAAAAACTACTTTGGGTTCAAACGAAACAACCTCCACGTTCACAAATGTTTTCTTTCGCTCCCTTAAACTGAAGCCAAACTTATCATCAAACCTTTGAGATTTCTCCCATATTCCATAGTTCATCTCCCGAAAACCTTTCTGAAGATATGATGCAGCTGAGACGTTGTCTGTTAGTCTGCTTGCATGTCAATCCCGCTTATTGGTTCTTGCACTTGTGCTACAATCAGCTGATTTCAGAGGAACATAGGGGCGGTCTGCGGCGTGGACATGGACACTACTTGGATTTTTATTGGACTAAAGGACGAGATAATGATGAAACAACCGCATTATGCTGCTAACACAAGCACCTGCACAGACAGCATGCTACGCTAAGCTAGCCAAGAGCCCAGAGTGATGTTAGCTGAACTTGAACAGGTCAGACTGATGAGCAGTCTACCTGTTCATGTTTCTACAGTAGAATCACCATGACGACCGTGCTGGTTTCCATCTTTGCTTTGTGTTCATACCTAAACACTAAAAGAACGATCACGTGTGTCATTAGCAACTACCAACCTCTGTATATTTTATATATTTTATTTATTGTTTACTCTATTTAATATGTAAAATATGTACACACACACACTAGGGCTGCCACAAACGATTATTTTGATAGTCGACTAGTCACCGATTATTTTTGCGATTGGTCGACTAATCAGATCATCATCCATTGAACGTAAAACTACAGCTTATTGCACCAGCAGCATCTGCTCTTATATAACTATCATTAGCTTACAGCTTTAAGTGTTTAAGGTAAGTGCTAACTAAAAAGCCAAACCAATTTACTCAGGAACAAATAAAATACAAAAAAAAAAGTTAAACAATAACATTTTTAAGTTATCTAAGTGACTTATATATCATGTTTAACCTGAGTAGCGAAAGACGGCAGTGGGTTTGAAAACGATTTGCCGGGAGTCCGGTGTTTTCACGGCTCTAGTTAGCCTAGCCCCCGGCTAGCTATCGAGCTAGTGGGTAACAGACGTCTCCGAAAACGTCGGAGCGCTTTTGAAAATATGTGGTGTCTTGATAAACTGAGCAGATATTTGAGGTTTACACAGCTACATTCTCGCCTGAAAATATGTTAAACGTTTATTTTGTGACCCAGAAAGAATAATAAGAGTAACATTAAAACTAACTAGCTGCCGCCATTGTTGGAAACTGAGCTGGGCTGCGCTATGAATTCTGGGACACAGCTTCTTCTTCTTCGGGGTTTAACGGCAGCTGGCATCCTTGTACATGCAGTGCTGCCATCTTCTGTTTCAGTCCGTTATTACACTCTTAAATCCTACTACTTATTCCTGCGTCTTTTGTGATCTTACAAAGCTTCAAACGACGCGTCGACTATTAAATTAGTCGTCGACGATTTTGATAGTCGACGTAATCGTGGCAGCCCTAACACACACACACACACACACACACACACACACACGTAGAAAAACATTTAGTACACACATCCAGTAATGCATACACTCTTATATTGTACAGATATTTATTACCATTCTTATATTTTGCTTGTTTTATGTTATTGTATTTTTGCACACCTCTGTCGGTTGTGAAGCTCGCACACAAGAATTTCACTCGCATGTGCTGCAGCCGTGTAGCTGCACATGTGCTGTGACAATAACAGTGATTCAGCACAGAGCAGCGTGTTGGTGTGTGGGGCTGTGACCTCATGTTGTTAAACTGTGATTATGACACAACGAGTTTCAGGACATTTTATGGAGAAATGCAGAAGTAATGAAGTAAAATGAAGTAAAATACTGAATTACTTTGAAGTACTCTGAGTAATTAATGACATTTCTTTGAGTAATGAGCCAACACTGAGGGAAATCCCTCCAACATGCACAAACATGTGACCCACAGCAGAACGTCTGAAACAGGAGCCTGAGACATCTGCAGTCTTATCAGAGCGAAGCTGTGAATGCTCTCGTTATATTATTAATAACAACAGAGTGAGGGGTATTTGTCTCCAGAGTCAGGGTCATGTGACGCTGAGTCCTGGTTCAGACGTCCTGCTGAGGGTGCGTGCCGAGGCGCGGGGCTCACCTGCTTGTCTTTAAGACGTTCTCCGTGGATCAGGAACGTGTTGCGTCCCAGCAGCTCGGTCGGCAGCAGTCTGCACACGCCCACTCTGCTCAGGCAGCCGTCCTGCGCCAACCAGCCGCCGCTCGACTCGTCTCTGGTCATCACCACCGCTTTGACGCGCACTATGTAGCTATCGCTGCAACAGAGAAACAGGAAGTCTGAGCTCTCCTCCTGTGAGGAGAGCCGCAGGTGGGAGATCATGTGACCAGACCGAGCGCACTCATCAGGACTGCTGTCCAATCAGAATGCATAACACCGATGACACGGTGAATGTGGGCGGTGTTGGACAGCCTCTTCTCCTCTGCAGCGACACAGATCAGACTCAGTCAGAGCAAATTCACGGAGGCGGGGCATGAGACCTGCCAGCGGCTAACCCCCCCCCCCCCCCCCCCCCAAACACGGAGGCGGGGCATGAAACCTGCCAGCGGCTAACCCCCCCCCCAAAAAAAAAAAAAATAAATAAATAAATAAAACTAGACACGGGGGCGGGATTAAGACGAAGAAAATCAAGACTCTCTCCTGCTTGGCTTTCTCCTACATCCTGTTTCCACGGTCACCGTGTCCCATCCGTCTCCATTGACAACAGGCTGTTGAGATCTGCTGCTGCCGACACCACATCCTCTCACACACACACACACACACACCATCTGTGTGTGTGTGTGTGTTACTGCTGGCAGAGCAGTGATGACTCATGCTCTCACACACTGGATTTCGGTCCCTCACCGGCTGATTCTCCATTTTCAGACACTTTCCCCGCTTAAAGGGACGGCGCCGTCTGCACAACCACATTCTGCACAGGACGTCAACCTGCAGCTGCTGTCGCTGCAAACATCAACCACCGTGCAAGATGCAAGGTGGTGGGAGGAGCTTGTTAATGAAGACAGCGGGGACCACCGTCACCAAGACCACCGACCTGTCGTGTCGGTGAAACAGAAACACAACTATGACCCAAAGAACAAATCAATCGCTGATGTGATTTTCTGGATGTTTGTTTGATGCTCGTCTTTCTCTCTCCATTAAAATGAAAGTGCCATAAAAATGAGTGTTTCTTACTTTGTAAGTGAGCAAACTTCAAACGCTGAGCAGCGACGAGGCGCCACAGTCTGATCAGACTGTCAGGTCACAGCTGACTGACGGCTTCACCTCTCTGCTGGCTGCTTTGGAGCATCAGTTGATAAAAAATAGTCCCTCAGTTTGGTGACACGGGGAAGAATTTCAGAGTTGAACAGCAGGACTGAAGGTTTGAGCAGGACACCATCACAGACAGGAAGACTCGGAGGATCAATACATCGAGCTTTCCTGACAGCGACCCACATCTGCACATCAAGCATCTGGACCACCCAGAAGCTTCTTCTCTTTGCCGTCAAACACATTTCCACTGACTGAGCCGACGTAGCCCCGATGAGACCCGAACGAGCCGACTGTCGTCCCCGAGAACGCCGCTGATCATCGAACATCAGAGCGCTAATCAGGAAACGTCCTGTCAGAAGAAAGCTGTGTGGTCATGACCTCAGAGTAGGTCTCCAAGGAGACACGAGCACGTGCCAACATTTCAGAGCAACGGCTGGAGAAAGGTCAAAGGTCATCATTAGTAATACACGAGCATTTTTCTTTCACACCACTTTGCTGCCTGTCTGCACTCTTCACCTGTCTCAGGTAAATGACCCCGCCCACCAGCCACACTTCCACACCCACTACCAGCCTCGTCCTCTGGGCCACTCGGACTGTTAACAGAAGCGCAGGCCGACATCTTCACTGAAGTAACCATAACACACCTGAGTGAGTGACGTGGTTACCTGTCAACAGGGCTTTTAATCTGAAAGTGCTCTGCCTGCACCTGCTCAACTTCCTGTTTTATGGACATGGTCAGAGCTGCCGTCCTCTCTCCATCGTCATCATCATCACAGCTTTCCTTTCTAACGTTACCAAGTTATTAACAACTGTTTCAAACTCCATCTCGTCTACGTCACATGATGTCTGAGGCGGTTAGCGAGAAGAGACTCGACCCTCGCCGCGCGAGGATCAATCACTGACGCTTGACTACTTGCTGTGTTTCCACACCAAGCTCGGCTACGACCTGATCAGGTGAAATAAGAGCAGCTTTCAGCAACAGCAGCAGACTGCAGTAAAAGTAATAATTACACGTGTTACTTGACAGGCGAGGAGCTTTGTGACGGCGCTGTCTGCTTTACTTTTATATGTTTTTGTTTATGTCCATCTGACTCCAGCAGGTTCAGCTCCACCCCAGTGTCGGCTCCCAGCTGACTTCCCCGAACATCCTCAGCACGATTCAACCCAAAGAGCCGAGCGTGTCTGAGTCGGGTTCAAACAGAGTCTTTGGTTTGTTTGTGCTATGAAACACTGCAGATGTTTCTGGAGGGATTACAGGAAGTTACAACGAGCTCTAAACACCAAAAGAGACAGAGCCTGTTTGTTCCAGCACAAACTCGTTCACTGACTCTTCACCTTCCACTCAGCTCCATCAGCTAGCATCAAACTGAAGCTGCTATGTGGTTGGACGACTACTTGTGAACGATCGAGGAGGCGTAATGAGCCGAAAGCACAGACACGGTCAGAATACGAGCGCCGGACATCCTTCAGTCTGTTTCGTATTCAGGGTCTGACTGTTCTCCATCAGGTGGGTGGATGTGGCACCTGATTGGTCAAAGCTGTGAGCGTTATGCTGTTCTTTTGTCTCAGAGGAAAATGAGTGGCTCTCTTATTTTGAAAATCTGATTGTTACCCAGCTTGCTCCAGCTCTTTCCTCTCCGGCTGGACGGACAGCAGGGCACTGCTGTAGCAGAACTCAGTACCAGCTAGCTTCTCGCTCCTGCTGGACTGCAGTCCAGCTCTGGAGGGTCACTCTGCAGCTGCAGGAGACGCCGATGCCCGACAGCGGGGCCACAGACTGATTACAGGGTGAGTTTACTGCATTACAGCGAAGCAGCGCTCATCTTGCTGCCACGCTGTGATGCTTGCTTCATGGCACTGCGGTGGTGTCGGCCAACAGACAGTTTACAAACCCCCCACAGCGTGTAGCTGGGCTGTGCGCAATGCGAATGCTGATTGGCTACAAGTAGCGGGAAAAGGAGGTAGAGAAGCACGAAAACCATGAAAAACAGCACGCCAAGCTCAGACCTGCAGACTCTGCAGCTCATTGGATGACACCGTGCTGGACACCGCCCCCACCTGGTAGCCCAGCCTCTGGCCTGTAGGATCAGCACAAAACTTGCGTTAAGGCAGTAAATGAATCACAGGGCTGTAAAAGGGACCAATCACATTTGGCTCCGCCCTCCAAAAGGTCAAAAGTCAGACCAATTGGAGCAGCAGAGTTGTGCTGCACCTGTGAGCACAAACTATTAGCTCGTGACCCCCCCCCCCCCCCACACACACACAAACACCACCCTGATGTTGGGCACACTGTGGGTGGCTCACAGTGACTTTCAGTGCTCAGCATCCCACAGGCTCCTGTGTGTGTGTGAAATCAGCGGGCCTCGGAGTCACACTGAGCCACCCTGCGCCTGCCCAGATGAGGCTGAGCACGTGCAGCCTCCGAGGATGACTCATGTGATGATGGAGGAGCTGCTGAGCTCCTGCAGGAGGTTCACGTTCAGCTCCCTCTGAGGAGGAGGATGAAGATGAGCCCGTTTGTTCTCGTGGGTACTCACTCGTCCGGGCGCGTGTCCTCGCTCATGTTTCCCATTTCACCTCCGGTCATAAGGAGCTCCCACCGCGGCGGCGCGCGCGGTGCTCATGTTTCCTCAGCAGGAGCAGCGGCCCGGTCCTCCCCCGCTCCCTCCGCGCCTCCTCGGCGTTAATCCCGGTGAGTGTTCCCCCCCAACACCTCCTCCTCCTCCCAGTCCTCAATCAGTGGAGCTCATCCAGTCTCCTTCACCTCCTCCACCTCCGCCTTTTTTGCCTCCTCCGTCACCTCCTCCCCCACCGGAGCGGGCTGGAATGCGGTGACCGAAAATGGAGCGCTGGTGTCGGTGCGGATGGCCCCGGACGAGCCCCATCTCCTCATTTCTCCATGTTGGATTCAGAGTCAGACGGAGAGGAGCGGGAGGGGGCGGGGGAGGGGTGACGTCAGACCCGAAGGACTGCAGAGTCACGTGGCGTCACCGTATAATAATAATAATAATAATAATAATAATAATCGTTTACATGTTTCATGTGTTTAACGGTCTGTTTGAGTCTTAAGTGCAGATATTTCATTTTAAAAGCTGAGTTACTCTTCAAAATAAGAGCCAAAGTCTGCTTCCAGCCTGTGGGCACATTAACAGAAGTCTGTGCTCCAGTGCCACCAGGTGGCCGAACTGTGCAACTGCAGCGTTGTGTGTGTTAATCAGGTTTAATCTGGGGCCGATTAATGAAGCAAGCGCTGAAGCGCCAAACCTGCAGTTCCTCTGACGTCCAGCAGAGGCAGCAGTGAGTCGGTCCTCATAGACTCCATGTTAAAACAAACATGTTTACATCCTGATACTCAAACTGTTTCGTCTCTGTAAAACATTTCTGCCTTCATAACACCTGAGGATGCTTTTACAACTCACCCGTTTCTATTATTAGGGGCGTGGCTTCTTTGACTCACAGGTGAATGGTGACACAGGCGGCTGTCTGCTGGCTTCACCTGAGCTGGACCTCTGGACCGTGTTTGTGGTGTTGGAGCATTTTTAATGACACCATGTGACCAATAACATGGCTGCTGTGAGGTTACTGTGCTAACAGAGCGTCCGGGGAGGCGGAGCTCCAGTTTGGGTACTCAGAGATTTGGGTGGATGAATCCACAGTTTTCACAGTTCCAGGAACATATTTCTGGGCCAACAGGCAGCTGTGTGATCTTTGCAGCACATTTCTGTTTTTAATAGCTCTAAAAATATAAATTCATTTAATAAAAGCAGCTCGATCATTGTAAAATGTTCACAGATGAATTTATTATTTTTATTCTGAATAAACATCCGTTTATTCAGAATAATAAACGGATTATAAACTTATAAACTGAGGAGAACGTGAGTGTTTGGTGGGTGGTCGGAAATAAACGAAGCTGTGAGGACGGACGGCGAACAGCAGAGGGCGCAGTGGGCCAGCAGATCAAGCTTAGGGTTGCTTTGTTTTGACGCATGCTCAATCATCCAGGTAAATAAATCCCAAAAGTTTGAATGCGTTCACCTGGATGTTTCGTCATCGTCACTCTTCAGAGTCAGCTGACTGCAGGTTAAACATAAACAGGACACAATGAAACTGGGATTTCTTTAGTTTTAAACTTAAAACCGTTTTAATGACGTCAGAACGTCACACAGGCAGCAGACCCCGCGCGCGCAAAGTCTGACGTCAGTAGAGTCGCGCACGTGTAAGGGGAAGGAAGGTGCACGGTGTGTTTGGGGAAAACTTTCACTTCAGAACTGCTCCGGTGACGCGCGTCCCCGTGTCTGTTTGACAGCCGCGGGCACGCGCAGGAAATCTGCTCCTTTAAGTGGGGGGGAGCGGCCCTCCCTCCTCCCCCTGCTTGGCCTCCTCGCGGAGCTGCGATGGGGATTTGAAGGCTCGGAGCTCCGCGGGCGGCTCGGCGTCACCTCAGCGCCGCTTTGGAGTCACCGGATCGGACCGGCCGCTCACCGATCCGCCGCTCGGTCTGCTGGAGCCGGAGGCGCGGAGCAGGACCGCGTGTGTCCGCGGAGGGACCCCGCTCCTGCTCGGGCTCGCGCTGTTAGGCTCGCGGACGGGATTCGGGATCCAGTACCGGGACTTGGATGCGAGTTTGGCCCCGCGCGAGGCAGCGGGAGCCCGCGAGGAGAGCCGGGGCCGATGGCGCAACGGGTGGGTATAAACGGAGCGCGGAGGCACGCGCTGCTTTCAAGAAAACCCCGCGCGACGCTTTTCATCAAAGTCGCCGAAAAACAAAGAGAAAGTTTCAGAAACTAAAAAAGTTTCACCGCGAGAAACGTGACCGTGGAAAAGGTCACGAGGAAATAAAAATACCGTTTTTGCTTCCTTTTAATTTTACACGTTAAAAGTTTTGTTTTATTTTATTTTTAAAGATTTAAAGTCTCATTTTAATTTAATTTAGTTTTTAAAGCGCAAAATGAGAAGTGCGGATGTTTTCATTGAGCTGCTGCTTCACGGAGATAAATCTGATATCCGAGATTATTCTAAATAAAAACAAATTCTTTCCTTTTATTCTTTTTTTGTTTTTTGAACGAACGAGAATTTCGTTTCGTTTTGTCTTTTTCTCAAACTCCGAAAATTAAAAAGAACGAAAACGGAAATTATTTAATAAAAAAACGTTTTTTTCATTAGTTTATTTTAATGTTCTTCTATTTTTAACAACGACATTAAAAATACCAACAATAATAATATTATTATTAATATTAATAATAATAATAATAATGGTCCTTTAATTCGAGAAAACTGTAACTTTTATTAAATTATTTTAACGCTGAATCATAAACAGATTCTTGCTGACAAACTTTGGTGAAACTTCATAAATTGAATCTTTTGCTCAGGATTATTTTTATGATTTGTAATTTTTTCGTGATCCGAAGTTTTTTGTGATTTTTTTCAAACCTTTTTTCAGCTGAGTGTTTGTGTTCATAATATTTTGGCCACAGCCTGTGTGAGTTGCTGCAGTTTTGATGCACGTAAACGTGGGTGGACAGAATAATAGGAACACCTGTTGAGTGAAATCTGACGTGACTCAAACTTTGAGTTTTGGGGCTGAAGCGTCTCCAACATCTGGGAAAACGTCTGGATCGGAGCAGGGGGTGGACAAAAAAACAGGAACACCTGCAGTTGCTGTTTTTCAGCTTTTCTGATTTTTCTGTCTGACTGGAGCAGGAGGAGGTCAAAGGTCACACCTCTCTTATCTGTGTTTCAGTATGAAGAGCTCGCCCACTACGGGCTGGAGGTGGTGGGGGGGGTGTATGGAGACCCTCCCCACCACCACCCTCACGCCGCTGCAGCTGCACGTTCCCTGCAAGCCGTTCACCTGGCCACCGCCGCCGCCACCTACCCTCCACACCACTACGCCCAGTCCACCCACAGCAGCGGCGGCAACATGGCCGCCACAGCCGGGGACGCCATCAAGAGGGACAAAGACGCCATTTACGGGTAAGGACGTGTTCACGGTTTAACCACACAGGAGCTCATTCAGCAAGTTCACACACACACACACACACACACACACACACACACACACACACACACACACACACACACACACACACACACTGACGCTGACCTGCTAACGATCCATCGTCTCTGCTGCAGCTTTTCTGTTTGTGTTTAAATAAACTCGTGCCTGAAGCAGCGTGTGTGTGTGAGAGAGTGTGTGTGTGTGTGTGTGTGAGAAAGAGAGTGTGTGTGTGTCTGTGTGTGTGTAGCAAGGTGTTTCTGCGCAGTGTACCAGGGGCACGGAGAAAAGTTGTCGTACCATAGGCACGAGGAGTGTGTCTGTGTGAGTGTGTCCCAGCATTTTCCTGATATTTTGAGTGTTTTCATAATAAAAATGAATTCCTATCAAACGTCACAGCTTTGCTGTTAGTGAAAAACTTCGTTTTCAGAGTAAAAACATGTTTGAGTTCATGAGCTCCTCGTGTTTCATGTTTCTCGGCTGCATTTGTATTAATGACCCTGCAGGGACGGCTGCAGCTGACTCTTTGATTTCTTTAGATTTATTACATCAGTTTGTCTTAACAATGGAAAAAAAATATATATATATATTATTTTTTATATACATATGTGTAAAAAAATAAAATCAGAAGATAATTAAGTATTTACATTTTACACACGTGTGTGTAAAATGTAAATACTTAATTATCTTCTGATTTGTAGAAGTGAGTCTTTAAAATGTTAAATATTCTCTTGTTTAATTAAAAGTTTTAAAAACAATAATTAAGCAATTGTAAAACATTTTAATAGATTAAATAATAAATTATGAGAATCACTGTTTATATTTTTATATTACATTTAAAGTAATATAAAAATATAAACAAATCTGAGTTTGATCCTGTCACAAACGTCTTCACTGTATTTAAATATGATCAGCTGTTATGTTAAAATGCCACAAAACTAAAACGTTCAAATCTAATTTTAAAATTCTCTTATAAATGACAAATTAATACTTCAAGATTATTAATTAATCAAAAGTTAAAATTAATTAAAAGTTTTGTACTAAAATATAACATCATGATCTGTGTTTGACTGTTTTAATGTTGTGTGTTATGACCTGTATGATTACTAAGTGCTGCTGTTTTCTTCCATCACATGTCAGTGTTGAGCTGTAGGGATGATGAAGGTGTGGCAGCAATAATGAGACGGCTCCTGCACTAGTCTGGGCGTCCGCAACACTTTTGTTTAACTGTGTTGTTTCTTTGTTGTAGATTTGTGGGATCATTAAAATATCTGTCTGTCTAAAACAGCTAACAGATCATCTGCAGAGGAATGGTTTAGTTGAAGAGTTTCAGTCAGGTTTCAGAGCTCATCACAGCACAGAAACAGCTTTAGTGAAGGTTACAAATGATCTTCTTATGGCCTCTGACAGTGGACTCATCTCTGTGCTTGTCCTGCTAGACCTCAGTGCAGCATTCGATACTGTCGACCATAATATCCTATTAGAGCGATTAGAACATGCTGTAGGTATTACAGGTATTGCACTGCAGTGGTTTGTATCATATCTATCTAATAGACTCCAGTTTGTGCATGTAAATGGAGAGTCCTCTTCACACACTGAGGTTACTTATGGAGTTCCACAGGGTTCAGTGCTAGGACCAATTCTGTTTACATTATACATGCTTCCCTTAGGCAGCATCATTAGAAGACATAGCATACATTTACACTGCTATGCAGATGACACCCAGCTCTATCTGTCCATGAAGCCAGATAACACACACCAATGAGTTAAACTGCAGGAATGTCTTAAAGACATAAAGACCTGGATGGCCACTAACTTTCTGCTTCTTAATTCAGATCAAACTGAGGTTATTGTACTCGGCGCTGAAAAGCTTAGAAATATGGTATCTAACCAGATTCTTACTCTGGATGGCATTACCTTGGCCTCCAGTAACACTGTGAGGAACCTTGGAGTCATTTTTGACCAGGACATGTCCTTCAACGCACATATTAAACAAATATGTAAGACTGCGTTCTTCCATTTGTGCAACATCTAGGGCAGGGCGATATGGCCAAAAATATTTATCACCATATATATTTTAAAATTTGCGATAACGATATAACTGACGATAAAATTTCTGTGAGACAAAATACAACTCCACAACTTTACTAGCGCAAAAAACCCCATCGATTTATTTTTCTTAAACAAGCAGCTGTTTTTTATGTGCATTAAAGCTATATAAAAATTTAACAGTGCAAATGCTAATTCCTTGCTTAAAGTTTAACCAAAAGGCATTTCCAGTAGAAATGTGCTGACATATCCTGAGCATAACCATGTATGATATTCACTGAAGTTAAAAAGAGCTGCTTTGCAACATTAAACTGCAGTGTGCCAAATAAAAACGTCAAATCTCAGATATCTCCGTCAGAACATGCTATATCACGTTTAGGTAACTAGCGAAACTAGCAAGCTAACTTCCGCTAGCTTCTAACTCCGTTAAATGCAATGAATTCTGTTTTCATGGATGCCTGGATGTTAAACATAATAGTTACACCTGGTAAAGCAGCAATGCTGATCGTTTTATTAAAGATGAAAGAATTTAGACAGTTTTTAATTCTCAGTGATGATCGTTTGACTTCGGGACCTTAAAGGACGAAGTTTAGGACCCAGATTACTCCCAGATTTACGAGCGCGTTAGTCCAACAAATACGGCAATAACGTAATAACGGACCGCTTGCATGTTCTACAAAAAAAATGTGCTTTGTTGTGTACCTGACGGACAAACCAGTTAAGTTGCACCATTTTTACAAACCAATTCTGGTTCATCCGTTTCACTCAACAATCTGCTTTCCCCATTCTCATTCTCCGTTGCCGCCGTGCTTTTTCGTCACTGCGCATGCGCGTTCTACCCATATTCTATCGCGATATTTCATTTTCTTATCGTTGCCTAGCACCGGTACTACCGTGAACGGTATAATATGGCCCAGCGCTAGCAACATCTCTAAAGTTAGAAATATCCTGTCTCAGAGTGACACTGAAAAACTAGTTCATGCATTTATTACTTCCGGGCTGGACGACTGTAATTCATTATTATCAGGAAGTCCTAAAAACTCGCTGAAAAGCCTTCAGCTAATCCAAAATGCTGCAGCAAGAGTCCTGACAGGGACTAGAAAGAGAGAGCAGATTTCTCCAGACTTTTTGAATCTGTTGATGACATCGGAGGTCAGTTAACTTCAGTTAGGTTGGTAAGAAGAAGTTTCATGAAAGTATATTTAAGCAGTTCATCACGTACAGACCATTCCTGATTGTGAAACTCTGAAATGAATCTTTTTTGGTCTTGTCTGTCTTACATTTTTCGCACAGTCACGTGTTTCCTTGTGTGAATTTTCCTGCCACCTAAAAGCCGTTACTCCGTTTGTGCTCGCTAGCTACATGCTAGCACTGCGAGAGCAGAGAACTTTAAAGTTATCATTAAAATCTTCAAACGTGCCCTCTGCTGATGGATGAGCGGTTTCACTCCTCCTCTGCTGTTTGAGCTCCTCGTTTTACTCCTGTGGGAGATTCAGTCACACAGATTCATGCCTCCTCCAAACAGCGAGGCTGCACTGCTGTAAAGTCTTCAGTGTGCTAAAGAGGCCATGGTATTCCTGAGTGCAGCGTAAGCAAACACAAAGACATAGAAGGTCTGAAGAAGGCCGAGCAGCTCCTACAGGCAGCCTCCTCGGTCTGCTTCCTGCAGCCGAAGCGAGCTCACAGGGATTCTGGAAAAAGCAGAAGAACGAGGTGAAAGAGTCGCGTTGAGCTTGAAGACTGGAAGGAAACAATGGACTAACTTCCTGTGAAGAAGACACGTTTAAAGTGAAACCGTGCACAGCAGTGTGTGACAGATTTGTCAGATAGAGTTTCAGCAGCAGGAAACGTGTTGGAGCTCCGTCTGACCTCCTCCTCTCTTCCTCCTGCAGACATCCTTTATTCCCGCTGCTCGCACTCATCTTTGAGAAATGTGAACTGGCAACCTGCACGCCGAGGGAGAGCGCCGTGGCCGGGGGAGACGTCTGCTCCTCCGACTCCTTCAGCGAGGACATCACCGTCTTCTCCAAACAGGTGAACAGGAAGCGGTGGTTCATGTCTGAGGCGGGCCCTGCACATCAGGGTGGAGGGTTGGTGGAGAAGAAGCTAAAGCTCCAGCAGCAGTGAGGCTGGAGCTTTAGCTTCTGCCACCTGAGAACGCCTCGTTCATCCCACCTGCTGTGAGACAAAGCAGGACTTTTAAACACTTCAGAGCGTTTTAAGCCAAACGCGATGAGCGTACATCGCCGGGATGCGCTCTGCAGGTTCCCATAATCATCCTCGTTTGTCTGTGTGTACAGATCCGCTCGGAGAAGCCGCTGTTTTCATCCAACCCAGAGCTCGATAACTTGGTGAGTCATTTAAAGTAGCTGCAGGTAGCACACTTTCAGCCTAACTGGCCTCTGAGCTTCTATGAAGCCCAGTCATGCAGTCCCGGGGGAATACCAGCACTTCAAAGGTAATGGGATCATGCTGGAACATCTGGGATTTCATGTCTGTATCTGACAGTGCAGGAGAGCAGCGGTGCAGTGTGTATGTTTGTGTGCATTTATGAATTTGTGTTTCTCACAGATGATTCAGGCGATCCAGGTGCTGCGTTTCCACCTCCTGGAGCTGGAGAAGGTTGGTCTAACTAACCAACATCTGCTGCGATTGCAGCGTGCCGCTAATCCCGGCTTAATCCTGAGCACGGCGCCGTCGTCGCTGTTTGATTTCAACTTCACCGATTTTGTTTGCTTACTGTGGTTCTTTGGTGGTGAAAGCATCTCCACGTCAGGCCTCTGCGTCTTATTTCCAGGTTCACGAGCTCTGCGATAACTTCTGCCATCGATACATCAGCTGTCTGAAAGGCAAAATGCCGATCGACCTGGTCATAGATGACGGAGACGGAAACAAGTCAGACGGCGAGGACTTTGTCAGGTCGTCGGGGAACCTCGTGGATCGGGTAAGCTCGCTCAACTCGCGAGGCACAAAATACATCTTCTCTAATTTTGTTGTAGCTCATGTAGAGTTCAGGGTCAGAAACGCTCCTGTACGTCCTTCCTGTTCCCCAGAGTTCATGTTCATGTTTGAGTGCTTCCATGTTTCAGCCTGTTTAAGGTTTTAAGGTTTCACTTGAATAGTTTTTGCTGGTTTTCTTCTCTGTGTGTATAAATAGTCCAGGCTTCCCGTTATTCTGAGTCTTAAACCCTCGCACGAACCTGACGGCGTGAAATATCTTAACCACGATGAGTGCGCGTTAAAGCAGCAGCTACTAATGGAAGCTGCTCATCTTTCCAGACCGGACGCTAGCGTCGCTGGCAGAGGTGAAGGCGTTCGCGGGAGCGTCGGATCCAGTTGGAAACGACCTGATGAATGTTTGTCGTTAGGGGCGATCGTGGCTCGAGTTGTTCGTCTTGTAATTGGAAGGTCGCCGGTTCGAGCCCCGGCTCCGACAGTCTCTTCACCCGTTGTCTACTGGTGGTGGTCAGAGGGCCCGGTGGCGCCAGTGTCCGGCAGCCTCGCCTCTGTCAGTGCGCCCCAGGGTGGCTGTGGCTACAATGTAGCTGCCTCCACCAATGTGTGAATGTGTGGATGTGTGAAGCGCTTTGGGGCCTTAAGGACTGAGTAAGTTAGTAAAGCGCTGTACAAATAAAGGCCATTTACCATTTTTGTTTCAGCAGGTTTCGTGGAGCGCAGATCACAACGACTCGGCATCGATCAGGTCGGCTGGGACGCCGGGACCGGCCAGCGGAGGACGCGCGTCTCACAGCGGCGACAACAGCAGCGAGCCAGGTACACGTGGAGACCAAAGACAAACCCTGCTGTCACACTCTGAGCGTAGCGTTCAAACACGTCTCTGCAAGCTCTTTTACAACCCACTGGCACTCCAGCTCCTCCCCCTCATGATGTCACTGAGGCTGCTCCGCCTCAGGAATGACTGTAGATTGAAGAAAAGCGCTCTCCTGGGACGTTTAAGCGTAAACCTGACAGTAAAGTACAAACCGCGGTTCTTTGCAGTTGGAGTAGAAATCAATGATCCTGGAGTCACAGGCTGACGAATCAGCTGCTGCTTCATTCATGATAAAATATTTTGTGGGCTCCAGCAGCTCTGGCGTCGAGCCGCTGGGCTCGCTCCAACTGGAGTGGGCCCCGCAGTCTCTCTGTCCACGCCTACGTTTACACGTTAGCACCGCCACAGTCCACCCGCAGCGCTGACCTCCGTCCACGTCTCGGTGGGGTTTTTAAAAGCTTTGCTCAGCTTCTGTCTCTCGTCTCACTCTAAAGTCATCTGTGAGGTCAACGTGACGTCGTGCTGGGCTGTGCAGAGATTTATTGATTTTCTGGACTTTATTGGACACAGACGCTGTAGATGGAGCGGAGAGGGAGACACGAGGGCCGCCGGTCGACGGGCCGCAGGTCGGACCCCAGCCAGCTGCTGTCCCGCCGTATGCCATGTGGTTGCCTGCTCATGATGGCTCACTTTCATGTCTCATCACGTGCCTGAGCAGAAGACGACAAACACTCTTTTCTTTGTTTCAAACCAAACGTTCGCCGTTCTGTCGGCTTGATGTTCGTTTTTATCCCCTCCTGTCAGATCTGGTTGCTGATTGGTTGTAGCCATATTTGCACGAGCTGTCTGGATGTCTGTTTGTGCGACACGTTAAACCTCCCTGACTCTGGGAGCAGCAGCCTTCTGAGACACACCTGTGAAGCAGGTGGTGGCGGCTGACAGACGGAGCTGAAAATCAGCTCGTTTGCAAATCAAACATTTGCATGTTTCCTGCCTCACCTGAGCAGGAACTCAGCTTTGGACGTTACTGGATGGGAGGAGTCACTGCAGTCACAGGGAAACGTTTGTGTGCTGGATCTCCGACCTTCTTTGACATGGAAGCCATAGCCTGTATAAAAAGATGGCTGTACCCACCGTGACTTCGCTCACTGGTTTCCACGTTTTCTTGTTGTTGGGATTTTAGCAGCCGCCATGTTGGGTTTGGGTCAGGTGACTGCATCTAAATGAGTTATCAGCTAATGCTAGCTAGCTAGCACTGTCAGCATGCTCAGACTTCCTGGACGTGTTACAGTAACTTCATAGGAGCCGTGTCATTGGTCAGATACTGTTATTGAAATGTCCCAAAAGGCTGCAGCAGCACAGACACACTGAGCGTGCACAGCTGTGAACATCAGCTGTGGAGTTTCCTCCTGTGGCCCTGAAGGCTGATGGAGACGTGCACGTTAGCGCCTTTAATAAGCTGCTTCTGTGCTGACCGAAGCAAAGACGAGTGAACTCTTCGATGCATCGATGCAGGAACCTCCAGTTACTGATCATGTGACCAACAGACGTGACAGGCGCGCTAACAGGAAGACTGTGGGCGTGTCTGAATTCATGGGCTGCTTCCTCCTGAGGCCGCATTTGTAGACCGATTACGTCACAGCGACGTGCTGAAGGCTGTCCAAATTCGTAGACTCCTCCGAATGCAGCCGACAGATGCGTCCTCCTTTTCCCCGAATTTGAAGGATGGGTCGGGTGTGTCCTTCATGGCCCACCATATCCCAGAATTCATAGCGCGACCCAGCCAAACTCCAGTTTCCAACAATGGCGGCCGCTACTAAGTTTTGAAATTACTCTTATTAATCTTTCTGGGTCACAAAATAAACGTTTAACATATTTTCAGGCGAGAAAGTAGCTGTGTAAACATCAAATATCTGCTCGGTTTATCAAGATATCGCATATTTTCAAAAGCGCTCCGACGTTTTCGGAGACGTCTGTTAGCCACCAGCTCGATAGCTCGCCGGGAGCTCGAGGGTCACTGAAGCCGCCGAGAACGGCACAACTCCCGGCACATCATTTTCAGATCACCGTGGAGTTTCGCTGCTCAGGTTAAACGTGATATATAAGTGACTTAGACGACCTAAAAATGTTATTGTTGGGCTTTTTTCAGTGTTTTGTTTGTTCGTGAGTAAATCGGTTTGGCTGAGATTAAAGTTATTAGATTAGATAAAATAAAACTTTATTAATCCCTCAGGTGGTTTTCACACAGCTGAATAAACGTTGAACAGAAAACTGATTAAACAGACGGTCGTGAGTTTCCTCCAGTGTCCTGTTATATTTTAGACAGCAAGGAGCAGACGGGCGAGTCTATTAAACTCCACCCACACAGCGGTGACGCTGATCTGAAGGCTCGACCGTCCAATTTCACAGCCGTTTACTTCTGGACTACCCGACCTTCTGAGGACCCGGCCCACGTAGACGCGAAGGCCGGGTCCTCAGGAGGATGCAGCCCATGAATTTGGACACGACTAGTGAGTGAAATGACCCGTCTTTGCCACAGACGGTTTCCTGTCTGAGGTGGAAGAGCTCGCGTCCACAGCCTGTCGTGGTTTGAGTGTCTCAGCGGGACACGTCCGCTTCGGTCGTAGTTCTTTCTGCTCCTGCAATGATCTCAGCAGTGAGGTCACTGTTATTAGAGCCTCGGATTGGCTGTTAGTGAGAAGGCCCCGCCCACCACTGCCAGCTGAGAGGAAATGGTCCGTGTGGTGGAAAATAAAGACTTTGCTGGGCTGTGAGCGAGCAGCCAGCAGCAGACCGGCTAATAAAATGCTGGACAAACAGCTGTTACAGCTGGGGGGGGGCTGCTTGTTTTAAACTGAACTGATTGTAATAGGATGAGTGTCTGTTTTCATCTGCTGCCCTGAGTGAAGCTTAGTGCAGGTTTGATTCCCAGCTTGAGTGACGAGCGGTCGAGGTTCGGGTGGAGTGGGTGTTTCCTCGTGGCCCCTCCTCCCCCGCCTCGCCCTGCAGGTTGTTGTGGAGTCGTGTTGTCACGGCCATTAGCAGGTCGGGCTGGGCCTGTTCCTCCTCGGGGAGCTGAGGAGGAGGAGGAGGTGTAAATCAGCTCGGGGCGCTGCTGTTCGGCCTAATGAGGCTGAGAGCTTGTTTATGGAGCTACGCATCGTTTTTATGATCATTTCCACCTTTTCAGGCTCCGGCGCTGCTTTGCCCCGCCCCCTGGCTGCGGCGTCGACCGTCGGCCGACCTCGGCCCGGCGCTGTTAAAGACGCTCGTTAAAGAGCAGAGAGAGCGCAGTAAAAACACGCCCTGCACACACGTGTGTGTGTGTATGTGTGTAGGTGTGTGTGGGCGAGTGTGTGTGTTTGTGTGTGTGTGTGTGTGTGGGCGAGTGTGTGTGTGTGTCTGTGTGTGTGTTTGTGTGTGTGTCTGTGTTTGTGTGTGTGTTTGTGTGTGTGTATGTGTGTGTGTGTGTGTTTGTGTGTGTGTGTGTGTGTGTGTGTGTGTGTGTTTGTGTGTGTGTGTGTGTTTGTGTGTGTGTCTGTGTTTGTGTGTGTGTGTCTGTGTGTGTGTGTGTGTGTGTGTGTCTGTGTGTCTGTGTGTGTGTCTGTGTGTGTGTATGTGTGTAGGTGTGTGTGGGCGAGTGTGTGTGTTTGTGTGTGTGTGTGTGTGTCTGTGTTTGTGTGTGTGTTTGTGTGTGTGTTTGTGTGTGTGTCTGTGTTTGTGTGTGTGTGTCTGTGTGTGTGTGTGTGTGTGTCTGTGTGTCTGTGTGTGTGTCTGTGTGTCTGTGTGTCTGTGTGTGTGTCTGTGTGTGTGTCTGTGTTTATGTGTGTGTGTGTGTGTGTGTGTGTGTGTGTGTGTGTGTGTGTGTCATGCACTGCTCGTGTCCTCATCACCTTCCTGCGTTCTTTCCGTTTCTCTCGCCGTGTCCTGGTCAGGTGACTGCCTGGATAACGGCGTGGCGTCTCCGAGCACGGGCGATGAAGACGAGCCCGACAGGTCGAGCAACAAGAAGCGAGGAATCTTCCCCAAAGTGGCGACCAACACGCTGAGAGCCTGGCTGTTCCAGCACCTGACGGTGAGTCGCTCAGGCCGCGCTGGCGTCTCTGTTCGTGGTCACTTCCTGTTCCGCCTCCTCTCTCACCTGTCACGTTTTGCTCAGATGTCACATCGACCTTCCCACCCTTCGTATCCCTGCTCCCTACTTGGGGCGGTGACCTCTGACCTCTGCTGGAGTCCAGGTGTTTCCCCTGCTCGGAGGCCTCCAGGACACGCCCCCTGGTTTCCTGAAGTGTGCTGACGTGACCGTTGCAGAGTTGTTTCGGTCACTAACAGGTTAAACGCAGCTGCGAGGCCTCACCTGCACGTCCAGGTGTGCCTGGATCTTTCAAGATGATCCGTCTGTTGGTCCTGTAACGTGCTCTCATGGAGCTCAAAGAAGTGGGAGGAGCTTAGAGCTCAAAATCCTGACTGACTGACTGACTGACTGACTGACTGACTGACTGACTGACTCATCGCTTTTGGCTGCAGCCTGCAGAAAAACACACACACACAGACACACAGACACAGACACACAGACACAGACACACACACACACACACACACACACACACACACACACAGACACACACGCCTCCAAACATGGCCGGGCTCAATCGGGTCCCGCTCTGCGAGGGTCGTGGCTGCTGCCAGGACTCTGAGGCGACCTGCGGGACGGCAAGGCCCGTGACAGATGGGAGGTGGGAAGAAAAACAGTGAGGTGGCACCTGAGAGAGGGAGGGGGGAGAAAAGAGGCGTCGGCTGTGGAAGGTCACGGTCGTGTGAAGAGCGAGGCAAACAAACCTGCAGAGCACGCGACTCTTCTGACACGGAGAGGCGCGGGACTCATCGTCCTGAAGAATCAAACAGCAGACTGCCGCCGCCGCCGCCCTGCCGCCGCCTCCGCCCTGCCGCCACCTCCGCCCTGCCGCCGCCGCCGCCCTGCCGCCGCCTCCGCCCTGCCGCCGCCTCAGCCCCGCCGCCGCCTCAGCCCTGACTGCCCCTCCTGTGAGGTGATGTCACCGAGTGCCCCTCGTCAGCAGGCTCGCAGCCGATCCTCGATCGCTGCTGTTACGCCGTCGAGGCTTAAAGGCGAAGGTGTCCGTGGTCTGGCCATCAGGACCCGTGACCTTTGACCCACCTAACGCTCACAGAATCACTTCCTTTAATTCACTTCTAAAGAGTTTGAGTTTGCGGCGTGACGGGTTCACGGTCTGCCAGGACTCTGATTGACAGCGAAGAGACACGTGGGGTCTGTGTGGACGTGTGCGAGCTAATGTCAGACTGAGTGTTGTTTACGGCCACCATCTTTAATTTTAGCGCTTTCTCCGAGGCGTGCGTGTGTCAGAGGCTTGTCTTCCCCTGACATGGACTCCAGTGAGCCAAAGCTCATAAACGCCACACCGAGCTGTGTTTACAGCGCACACACGACCCGTTTACAAGTGCGAGTGTAACACTCGGCTGTTAACGAGTGTAATCGCCTCCTCCTGCTTTTACAAACTCGAAGCTTCCTGCGCCGTCGCTCGTTTACGGACAGCGGCTCGTTAAAGCGCCGCCCACAGACTGCAGCGAGGCTCCGACGGCAGCTGGAACGACTTTCCGGGTCCGAGAGGAACGACTCGGAGACTTCAAAGCAGCGAGGGCCTCCGCGGTTCAGCAGGAAGCCCTGACGCTGACCCCACCCCCCCGGCTTCCGACTGTCAGGGGTCAGAGGGCGGCGGGACACCTCCACCCATCCATCAGCAGCTGTTTACAGCCTCAGAGCTGCAGATGTGGAAGAACGCCAACACGTGTGCCCCCCCCCCCCCCCTTCACACACACACACACACACACACTAAATCCGAGCCGCACCGAACAGGAAGTCTCTCTAATAACGCCATCAGACATCAAACGCCCCTAATGGGAAATCTACCTTCACCTCCATCTGGTCCCGGTGGCTCCTCCCAGACTCCGTCCATCATCGTGTCGCCCCTCCCCCCCGCCCTGAGCGTACAGTCTGATGTTCGGCGCCACAGAGTGAACAAATGGCGAGCATTAACGTGAGTGTGATTGTGTTTACGGCCTCGGACCGCACAGAGGAACGCTCCGTGTGAACGCGGCCTCATCATCATCATCATCATCATCATCATCATCTGTATTAATCGTGTCGGTCGGCGTCAGCAGATGAAATCCTGACTCCTTCATCCCGCCACAGCGTCAACTCTGGTGACATCATCAGCTAACTGACCTGTGGCTAACTTACGGCTAGCAGGCTGGTCGTCATCCTCGCTACATGAACCTATGACACGCAGGATCAGGCTGAAACGCAGGCCTGGTTTTATGCAAGGGTGGTGAACACGCCATTCCTGCGTCCAATCACAGGAGAGCTTAGAAGGACCCCCAGATAAACTTATGGTACTTCCTGTCCTTGAGCACAGGAAGCAGCAGCTCCTTCAAACACATTTTATCCACGTGAAGCTGCTTCGGCTCCAAAGGCTCCGCCCCCAATGCTCAGAGCAACAGTCGGGGAGCGCTTGCTTCTGCCTGCCTGCGACTGCAGACTCACTCTTACTGAGCTCACACTTCAGAGCAAAGAAGGCGGGGCCAGCTCGTGAGGGTGGAGGCGTGTGCAGACGCAGATCTGGGGTCAGCGTTCGTCGGGAAACCTTTTGTGATCAGAGGCGCTCCATCAGCGGCGGGCTCTGGGGCTTTGCTCATAAACAAAGGCCTCTGTGAGGGAAGGCAGCCTCACCCTGCAGTGAAAACATCATCCATTACCTCCGTGACAGGCCCTCCGGGGGCCCCGGGGCCCCGCCCTGTGCGGGGGTCGCCTTTATTGAC